>NW_022196095.1:1072500-1296232 GCF_008641045.1 Pistacia vera
TATTTTGAGTGAGTGTAATAAAATATTTTATTATTTTTATTCTTCTATTGTTCATCCAAAGTTTTATATATGTAGGTAGTAAATAAGCAAAATAAATTTAGGACAATTAGAATTTACAATTTGAAAATAAAACTAAAATTCCTGATTATATCAAAATTAGTTAATGTTTCTCCCCTCCTACAAGAATTAACTTTTGGGTTTTATATCTTTCTATATCCAAGAGCATATATAAATGAATTAATCATAAAAATGTTACATTTGGTAAGTTTCTGCTTAAGTTAGTAGGTGATAGTTCAACTCTTATATTAGCCCAATAGCTTTTCTACATTAAACTCGAGTTTTTTTATTTATTTATTTTATTTATTTTTATTTTATTTTTTAATCCAATTGAATGTGCAAATTCGAAATTTACACCCTTGAATCTGATACAAGATTAAGTTGTTATCCTACCTAATAGCTTAACTAACAAGTAAGAGCTTAACATTATATTAGTTTAATAACATTTAAGTATTTAATTCTTATTAGAGCTTTTAAGTTCTTCCTTTTTTTTTTTCTTTATTATTATTATTATTATTATTTTTAATACTTAGATCATCTTTCCTAAGTTTTATAATTTGAAGTAAATCTACAACATACTATAAATTATTCATCCAAACTATGATATTGTTGAAATGAAAAACTAATCATTATAACCATAATATTGCTTGTAAAACCTCAATCAAACAAAAGGTTCCAATATTGATACATAATGAACTACGTCTTAAATTATTCCAAGAAATTTTGAATGTATATAGAAGAAGCCTTTTGTTAATGACGGGTGGCAAAATTATGGGTCATTGATTATGAAAATATGTGCTGTCATCGCGTAATTGTCAAGATAAGATAAATGCATGATTTTTAATAAACTCTTTAGACCTCAAGTTCCAAAAAATTCGATAATATATATATAAAATATCCAGAAAGATATGCACATAAAAAGATAAACCTGGAAACAGTGAACAGTGAACTAATCAAATGAAGCTCAAATACAAGTTACTTAGAAAAAAAAAAAAAAAAATTGAAGCTTAAATATAAATCTTTTGATCTAGGTAGACTTAATTAGAGGCATGCATGTGTGACCAATTGGTAAACTATTCTATTATAAATCATGACCAGGGAGAACGTCTGACTAAATTTCAAATAGGTTAAATATGATTTTAGAAACCTTAAGATAGAATTTTGTCAATTATAATAAATATTCTTCAAAGGAGGGAAAGACTTAGGCTCCGTTTGGTTGGTTTTTGAGAATACTATTATTAGTATTCCCAAAAAAGTTAATCAGTAAAATGTCTAAAAACTCACAATATTATTCAATATTATTCAACTTTTTTGAAACCCCCTAAATTTGTTAATTTAATTAAATACTCCTAAATATTTTTTTCGAAATTGCAAAAACAGCCCTAAACCCACATTATACCAGTTCCAGCCACCACTGTCGGAAGTTGGCCGGAATCTGGTAGGATGGCACACTACCGGCTGGATTTTGCCGGTAGTGCGCCGATCTAGCCTTTTCCAGCCAGATCCACAGTGGATCTGGCCGGAAAAGGCCAGATCTAAGGCCAAAGAGCTGGCTGTAACCAAACGTCAACGACGGCCAACATATGGTCGTCGTTGACCATTAATGACAGTCGTATCTTTGGCCATCGTTGACGAGCAAATATGGCCAGATCTGGCTGTCAATGGCCAGATCTAGCCGTAGATCTGGCCTTTGCTGATGGATCTGGCCAAAAAAAACCATATCGACACACGACCGACAAGATCCAGTCGGTCATAAGCCGATACGGTAACTCCGGCCACCCTCCAGCGGTGGTGGCCGGTTGTCCGTATTTGATGGGTGGGTTGGGGGTGTTTTTATTAACTTTTAATGTTTTATTATAGAGGTGTTTTGTAAAAAAACAAACATAGGGGGTATTTTATAATTTGTAAATCCTACATCGTAATACCCTCCCAATTCAACTTTTTTTAACTTTTTTCAAAAAACTTTTCCCAAAAACGTAAAAATGTGAACCAAACGAAGCCTTAATAAACTCTCAGGTTTTGGTTCAACAACGTCTTGACCTTTTAAACATTAGAAAATACCCCTTTCAACGAACAATCATAAATCAAATTCTAACTTCGAAACAATATTTTTTATTTGTACAAACTTGAGTGAATTATCTGTTCTACCCTTATATGAGTAAACATATGTCAAAATCAAACGAGTCTATCTTAATAGTTTAAACTGTAGAACCTAGACCTGTAAATCTAAATCCTTGGAGAGTAAATTTATTTCTCTTCTGTAAACCAAATCTTTTGACTTGAGCTAAAATAAATGTTAGTAATCTGCTTTCCTAGATGTTCTAATGGGGTACGTTCATGATGTTTAAGAGTCATTATATAATAATCAAACTATGTGTATACTGTTAGAATATATGCAAGCAGCACTCAAACGAAATTATTGGCGAGAAGTTGCCTGGGTTGAGCAAGTTGTACAAATGATGTGCTGTCGTTTTTTATGACTAAGTGTTAAGCAGAGGTACTGTGAGGAATAAGTGAAAAACATAGCAGTTTAGAGAAGCTGGGGTCTTGTTTGTAATGATTGTATAATCTGCATGGCTTAAGTGTAATTTCATATTCTAAAAACACTGCCGTTTCAATAAACAAATGTTGGCTATATAAGTGCCAATGTACTGTAACAGAAATCAGTTTCATAAAATTCAGATTCAGTCTTTGTTCAATCTACAATAGCTTTTTCTGCACTTTTTTCCAGTTTTCTTGATTTCTTTACAATTCCTTTATGGTATCAAAGCCCTAAACCAACGTCCAAGGGAAAAATTCATCTTCGATCTTGATTCTTTTTTTGTGTAATCTTGACAACTCAAACATGGAGGTTCATAGCTCCAGTTCAAATTTCACTTCTGTAGCAGTTCCACCCACCCTACCTATCGTCTCTGTAAAATTGCTAGAAAAGAACTATTCGTTCTGGAGATCACAAATTCTGCCAGTTCTGACATCTCATGGTCTCGAAGGCTTTGTTACTAGTGAAAAAGAGTGTCCATCGATGATCTTGTTAGAGAAATCGACTGACTCAGGACAGACATAGAAGAAACAAAACACTAGCTACCTCACTTGGAAGAAGATTGACCAATTCTTGGTAAGCTGGCTTTACTCCTCAATCTCTGAATCAATGTTTAGGCATGTAGCTAAATGCACTACTTCATATGAAATACGAAATGTATTAGAGCTTCATTTCTAGTCAGTATCCAAAGCTAGGACCTTACATCTAAGAAACCTATTACAGACTACTAAGAAAGAAGGTTGTAATGTGAGTGAATATGTATTAAAAATGAAAGAATTAGGAGATGAATTGATAGCAAGTGGAGTGAATATCACAGATGAAGAACTTTTGACGGCTTAGGGTCAGAGTATGATGCTGTTGTGGCAAATCTGACAGCTTGTAGTAGTCAAACGACACTACAAGAAGCCCAATTCTTACTTCACAAACATGAGATTAGGTTAAAGACACAGCAAAGTTCTTTGTCAAATTTCTGAACAAATGGCTTCAGCTCTTTTGGCTTCCAAACAGTCTCAGATAGAGTCTTCTTCAGGTTCTCAAAATGTTTCTGGTGCTAGTAATGGGAATTTTTGTGCTCATAATTATGGATAAAAACACTGTCGTTTCAATAAACAAATGTTGGCTATATAAGTGCCAATGTACTGTAACAGAAATCAGTTTAATAAAATTCAGATTCAGTCTTCGTTCAATCTATAGTAGCTTTTTCTACACTTTTTTCCAGTTTTCTTGATTTCTTTATAATTCATTTACTAAGGCATCTCCAATCCAATACTATTTTGCTGTAAAATAGTGTAAAAGATAGCCTCCAACTTAGAGTCAAAATTGCACCAATTTGATGTTAATGTACAATGTCACACCAAATTTGCTGTAGCACTGTCCATACACACTAATTTAGCGTGGCACTGTTCAAACACTATAAAAAATATTTCTTTTTATTTTTATTATTTAAATTTTGTTATTTGTATTTATGTTAATTTGATTATTATTTATATTAATATTTATAATAATAAATTCATAAATATTAATATAATTCAAAAAATGATGAAAAATTAAAAACAAAACTTTATTAAATGCAAATATTAAACTACAGTAGCTCAAAATAAAAATTAACACTAATTTAAAAATACTAAAATTAAAATAAAATACAATATAAACTAAAATAACAATTTAGTATTCCGGTAGATTAGTTTCGGATCCTCTAAGATCATCAAAATATTGGAAAAAACTAGAGTTATTGGGAGATCTTTGACCTTGTTGTTGAGCTCTTTTTTGCATAATTCTTAATTTCTCATTGAAAAAAACTCACGTAGGTTTGGATCGGTTATGGAATTCAAATCCTTGAATAAATAAATGCTTAATTTTATTAAATTAGTATAATTTTCAAAGTAATTATTATTTATTAAAAATATTATTTTTAATATTTAATTAATATATAAAAAATAATTAATGAAATATATTAATTGTTGATTATTAAATAGAAAGAAAAAGAAAGAGAATATCTTTTTTGGTGTAAAATTTGATGTAATGGGTTGGAGATGCAATAGTGTTTTACACCAAAAATCACACCAATTTGGTATGAAACTTGCACTAATCTAGTGTTTTGGTTAAAGATGGTCTAAGAAAAAGGGTGAGTACTGTCAAACAAAAGAAAAGATAACAGAGGCGTTACTCTGCAAAGGCAATACTCTCTGATCACTAAAGCAGATATCTGACGAATGAAATTGTTTAATTTTGTGTTTCTTATGTAGAAATGATCGCTGGGATAAGTAATCACATGGACTGCCACTTGTAGCTATAAAAAGGAATTGCTCTAATAAAATCCTTAGTGTTGAAAACCCTAAAAAATTCTGCCTCGTATTCTTTTGTTTTCCAGTTTTCTTCTCAATATATTCTAGGTTTTCTTTCTATTCGTCATAGCTTATCAAATCATGTTATGGTATCAGAGCCAATTGACTAGCGTCAATGGAAAATCTGAACTTTAGCTTACAAATTACCAAGATAGACAGCAAAATACAACATCTTAGTCCAATTTAATCAACCATGGCTTCTCTTCCCACAATTTCAGTTAAATTGGGAGAAAGCAACTACGTCTATTGGAAATCACATGTGTTTCCTCCATTGATAGCTTATGACTTAGATGGCTTTGTAATAGGTGAAAAAATGTCCTTCTTATCTTAATGTCAAGAAATTGAACGAATTAGAACAAGATTCTCAATTGAATGCTGAGTACATCACATGGAAAAAATTGGATAAGTTCTTAGTTCGCTGGTTGATTTCTTATATTTCTGAAACTATGTTTCGTCACATTGCAAATTGTGTTTCCTGCATTGATAGCTTATGACTTAGACGACTTTGTAACAGGTGAAAAGATCTATCCTTCTTATCTTAATGTGAAGAGATCGAATGAATTAGAACAAGATTCTCAATTGAATGCTGAGTACTTCACATGGAAAAAATTGGACAGTTCTTAGTTCGCTGGTTGATTTCTTCTATTTCTGAAATTATGTTTCATCACATTGCAAATTGTGCTACTGCTCATGATATTCAGCATATACTTGAAATGCATTTTCTTGGAATCTTATTGATTCCAAGGCCAGAGTTATGCATCTAAGAAATTTACTTCAAACCACCAAGAAGGAAAATTTGAGTATAAATGAGTACATACTTAAAATGAAAGAGTATGCTGGATCTTTGACTGCTAGTGAAGTACACTTGAGTGATGAAGAACTTCTACTCTACATATTGGATGGCCTTGGTCCTGAATTTGATGTTGTAGTTGCTATTTTAATGTCAAGAATTGTTGAGATTTCTCTTCAAGAAGCAAATTTTTTACTACATAAGCATGAGATGCGATTGGAAAGGCAACATTATGCCTATATTGGATTTCATGAAGCCTCGGCTTTTCTCCCCTCTAAATATTCACCTGTGAACTCATCACAATCCAGCAACACAAGCTACCAAACTACTCAGCTTCCTCCACATAATTTCAATCCCCAAACACAGAAGTATTCATTGAGTAGACCTTATCAACAACAGAACTACAGACCTCAAAACAACTCCAATTTCAAGCCAAAGTTTGGCAGAGGTAGAGGCAGAGGCAAGGGCCGAAATTTCTTCAAACCACGAATAATATGTCAACTCTGTGATAAATCAGGACACACTGCTCTACACTGCTATCACAAGTTTGACACTTCTTTTCAAGGAGGTCAAAACTATGGCAATTTCTCTCTACCTGATACGTACTCCTTTTCACATGATCAAACTGCAATGCAAGCTTATTTTGCTACCACTAACACTGGCTTACAAGGGAGTCAGAACTGTGAAAATTGGTGTTATCATACTTGCATTGTTAATACTCAACCAAAAACCTCTTGCTGAAATTCAAGTGCATCTCCTAATGCATCTGGCCATCTGTCTCAACAGCATCAATTTTATCCATAGCAACCTGCAGTTTTAGAAATCACTTCTTATGGACAATCTATTAATCTAGGAAACTTTTCTGGATCAAGTCATCATCCAAATACGATGGCCTCCCCTATCACTGTTACAGACTCTAATTGGTATATAGATTCTGGAGCAACCTATCATGTTACACCAGACTCACAAAATATGTCTTTGAAAACTGACTACTTTGGAACAGATAAGGTACAGGTTGGAAATGGACATAGTCTATCCATTTCTCATACAAGTCTACTTTTTATTCCCTCAACATCGAACACATGGTCTTTACATCTTAAGAATACACTCTGTGTCCCTAATATGATTAAGAATCTTCTAGTATATCTAAGATCACCCATGATAATAATGTGTTAGTCGGATTCTCTGCTAATGATTGTGTTGTGAAGGATAAGCACACTCAAGAAATCCTGCTGCGGGGTTATCTGCAAAATGGTCTCTATAAATTGGTCATACCTTTCACTTCAAATTCTCTTCTTAATGGTAATTATTCGGCAGCACCTCAACATTATCAAGTCTCCTTGCATTCTGCTTCAACCTCTTTTTCGTGTCCATCAGATGATTAGCAATCAAATAAGTCTCAGCTAGTTTGTAATGCAGTAGTAGAATCCCTAAATATATGTTAATCAAATAAGATAACCATGTTGTGGCATTGGCGTTTAGGCCACTCCTATACTAGTGTTCTCAAAAACATTATGCATCAATTGAATGTACCTTTTTCTACCGGAAACAAAAGTATAGTTTGTGAAGCCTGTCATCTTGGCAAACTTCATCATAATCCTTCTTCTTCTTCTTCTGCTATTTGTGCTATGCCTTTTGAGTTAGTTTATGCTGATGTGTGGCAACCAAAACCTATCCTTTCCTCCACAGGGTTTCGATATTATCTCTTATGGGTTGATGACTGTACAAGATATAGATGGATTTATCCATTAAAGTTGAAATCTGAAGTGGCCACGGTAGTCATGCAGTTCCATAAACTTATTGAGCAACAATTTGATGCAAAGATTAGAAGTTTCCAATCAGACTAGGGAGGAGAATTCAGACCTCTAGCTTCCTATTTTACCAATCATGGCATTCATTTTCACCATCCTTGTCCTCATATTCATCAGCAGAATGGAAGGGTTGATAGAAAACATCAACATATTACTGAGGTTGGTCTCACTCTTTTGGCTCAAGCATCTATGCCTTTACACTATTGGTGGTTTGCTTTCCATAGTGTTGTGTATGTTATCAATAGGTTGCCATCTGTTGTATTCTCCATTTAAACTCTTATATCATAAACGTCCCAGCTATGATTCTCTGAGAACTATCCTTTGATTCGACCTTACCAAAAACATAAATTTTCCTTTCATAGTGAAAGATGTGTCTTCTTAGGTTACAGCTCTCACCATGAAGGTTATCTATGTCTTAATACCTCGGGCAAAGTTTACACTATTCAAACCATGAAGTTTGATGAGTCAATATTTCCTTTTAAAGATGATTCTTTCAGTCTTACTGTCCATGACACAAATCATAAATCCATCTTCCCAAATACACCTCATGCAAAACCTTGGACTATTCCTACAATGTCACCTCTTCCAATGTCTTCCCACATAAATGATCCATGTTCCTCTCCATCAGTACCATATATTTCCTCATCTGACACTCTATTATCTCCTCAAAGTTTGCCCTCTGGTCATTCTTATCCAACTAATCAAAATTCCTTGACTTCCTCACAATCTCATCATCCCATGATCATAAGAAGTAAAACGGATACACTGTTAACCACAATAGTCTGATCCTCTCCTGTTGAACCCAAAACTGCTGGTATTGCTCTGCAAGATCCTCACTTAGAGCACTCATGTCAAACAATACTTGGTCTCTTGTGCCTTATTCTTCCGATATGAGTGTTGTAGACAATAAATGGGTGTTCAAACTTAAATACAATGCTGATGCTTCTCTACAACGCTACAAAGTTAGGCTCGTAGCCAAGGGTTTTCATTAAACCCCTAGGTTAGATTATCTGGAAACATTTTCTCCAGTTATGAAAGCCGTTACCGTAAGAATTATACATTCTCTGGCTGTGTTTCATGGTTGGATGATTCAGCAACTTGACGTAAATAACGCATTTCTTAATGGTGATTTACATGAAGATGTGTATATGATTCAACCTAAAGGTTTTGAAGATCCAGCTTAGCCTTCTTATGTTTGCAAATTGAACAAAGCCTTATATGGCTTAAAACAACTCCTTAAGCGTGGTTCGACAAGCTCAAAGGTGCCTTACTGGCTTGGGGATTCCACAATTTTACATTTGATCACGGCTTGTTCTATTATTCCACAAGTACAACTATTCTCTGTATGCTGGTTTATGTTGACGACATTGTTCTTACTAGTAATGAGCCCACTCTTCTTGAGAAAGTTATCACCGATTTGAATGCTCAATTTGCTCTCAAAAATCTCAGTCAATTACATTATTTCTTAGGTATCGAAGTTACACATACACAACAGTGTTTGCATCTTATTCAACAAAAATATGCTCAGGATCTGCTTCTCAAAACTCATGTGAATAATTGTCATCCATGTTCTACACCATTAGTTGTTGGTTCTAAGCTTAGTTTGGAAGATAGCTCACTGTTTGATCAGCCTTCAGTCTACAGAATTGTTATAGGTGCCCTACAGTATCTTACATTAACCAGACCTGACTTGGCTTATGTTGTTAATAAGCTAAGTCAATTTCTTAAGGCTCCTAAGGTGAATCATTGGCAAGCTTGCAAACATATCCTGCATTTTATTAAGGGTACTTGTCACTATGGTCTTATATTTATATATATATGAACCCTCAATTCATCAACACAATAACCGTGGCTCAAATTAAGAACACACAGTAGCATTAATAAGCTTGGAGAGAAAAAATGGTTAGCGTGGAGGAAGTTTGCAAGGCTCAACGTGCTGAAGGCACTGCCACTATCATGGCAATTGGAACAATAAATCCTCCAAGGATAATAGAGCAAAGCACATTTCTAGATGCTTGCTTCAGTGTCACCAATACTGAGCACATGATGTACGTGATTCCTCTTGAAAAAATATTTGATTATTTAATATCGATGTTGCTTCAATGTCATCATGAAATCAAAATTATTTTTATTGTTTTAATATCAATTTATCTATATTTTTGTACCTTGAAAAATTAGTAGAAGCTTGCATGTATTTCTTTCTTTGTTTATTTCCCTTCAAAAAACTGAGAAAGAAAAAAAGAAAGATTTATAATAAATTTAATTTGATGATTTGACACGTTTCCTCTTGAGATTCCTTGTGAGTTAAAAAACGTCTTTCTTAAAGAAACTTATTTGCAAGGAACAAGAATATATTTCCTAGTCTCAAGAGGTTGATTTGATGATCAAAGAGATTTGTTTTCTTCTTTAAGTTCTTAGGTTCAAATCTTGAGATCATTTACCACAATAATATTATAGTTTATTTGGTCTTTTAAACTTATAAAATATTCAATAAATTTCAGAGATTTATTATGGTACGCGTAAACTGGTCTAGATACTTTGGTGTATATATATATCTTTGGTATTGAATAGAAATTTAAAATCTCCATAAGCCTTTTTATGAAGTTAAGGATCAAGTTAATTTCTAAGGGGTTCAAGTAAAGTTATGTGTTTGTAATTTTTATGTGATTGGTGATTCATTTTACATGTTACTAATCTTAATATTCCTTGTCACCACAAGAAAAATGACCAACAACTGCGAAATTTGAAATGACACTGGAAATTACATCGGATTACAAATCATCTCACGACGTGTTTAGTTGTCGCATTTCCGGGACAATAATCCGACGCAGCTAACGTCGTTCAATAACCATATCACAGTGCCTGCAGCTCGTCGTTTTCCACTCATGATCCAGCGTACCCAACAGGCGTATCCTATGCCGGCGATTGGTTCCTGTAGTTATACAACGCAGAATTATGCCGCTTAAGTCTCGGTAGGAAAACGACACAAATCTCACGTCGTTTACAGCCTTAGAAAAGCTTTACAACGGCACCTTTTATGGTGTTGTATTATTATATTAAAAATTGTCGTTTCGTATTACTATATTACAGTTTTCCATTAATACAAAGTGTTCTGCTGTGTTGCTTAAATTTTTGCTGCAACCGTATTCATCATTTTTTATACCAATATAGATATTCCAATTAAACCCAAAAATTTTAATACGACATATTTGCTGCATCGCACCTCTGAATCAAGTTTAAATTATAATCTAAATCTCTCTCTCCGATATTCCTAACACTCACCATTCAATAAACTGCTGCTTCTCTAAAATGCGATCCACTAGAAGCTGAAAATCCACTTCGCCTGTAGCACTTTTGGGATTAAATCGAATATTACTATAATTGGATATAATCCGTACCTTACGGTATTTTCCAGATTTTTTCCTCTTGAAATTCAATGCTGATTTTTTATATCGGGATGGCTAAATCAAATGCGACTGTTCAATCAAGTTGTTAGAATTCGATGCTTTTTGTTAAGTTTCTTCTCTTTCCGAAATAGAAAGCTCTTGGGTGGGACATGTAGAAAGTAATTGAAATTAAAAAGCTATTGAGTGAAATAAGTTTTTTGAAATTTCATAAATCAACCTAAAGTTTCTTCTTTTTCTTTCTTTTTTCAACTAGTACTGATAGAATTTGTGTTTGGGGGAAAGAAAGTCAATGAAATTTGTTGTGGGGGAGAGATTTTATGAAATGGGTGGAATGAATTTTTGTTTGAAGAATAAAAATAGTTGCTGGAAGTTTGTTGATTTGTTCGCGACTTGAAATATGATGGGTAATGAGGTTTTATAGGTAGCCTTTCTTTGGTGAAAAGAAAATGACTAAACAAAAAACAAATAAAATTCTGAAGCATTTTTTGGTTAGGGGTGTAAGAGGATTACTTCGGTAATCAATCTTTTAATCTGGTCATTACCTTGTTTAGTTAAGATAGTAATAAAAGATTCCGATAATCTTTTTTTTCCTCAGGAATTTTGAGAGATGATATAGGGGATTATGTGATTATCGACTCAAGAGATGATATTTTAAAATTACCAGGTAATCCTATTTTTGTTTCAATTTTACCCTCACTTAATAAAAATTTTGGACACAAATTCCCTCTTATTGATGTCAAATAACAATTAACCCAACTTGTTGAATGAGTTCTTTAACCTCATTAATTAATTATTTAGACAAAAAATGCCCCTCATTTGATAGAGAACTACTCAACAGTTCACTTGGGAATTTCATCGAATGAGTGGTGTGCCAGAAGCTAAAAAGAAAAAACAATTTCCAATCCCCAATTCATCCAAAACCCAAAAAACCAACAAATAACACTTTCAATAAACACTTGATCAAACTCCAAACATAACCAGAACACTTAATTTCCAACCAAAGATCAAACAATCTCCAAAAATACAAAAGAAACACCCAAATTGCAAAGAGAGAACTCACCCGACAAACAGGGTGAGTGCTCTAGTTGCGGGTACATAGGGTTTTTAATTTGTGGAAACCGATGGTTGCAACTGTCACACCACCTCCCGAGTATCCCTATCCTACCAGATCCGGGCACTCCGTGAGACGCAGGATCCCGAAAGGAAGGTGAATGCTCTATAATTAAAAAAAAAAAAAATTCATAAAAACAATTCCGTTTATAGACGAAAGTGAAAAGTAGTGCATTTGCATATTTAAGGTTTAGAAAGTAGAAATACACAAAATAATTATTCTAAAAACGAGAACTGAAAATCCGGTTACAAAAAAAAAAAAAAAAAAAAAAAAAAAAAAAAAAAAAAAAAAACGTAGTATCAGAGTCCACTAAAGTTTGTAAAACATGTAGATCATCATGCATCAATGCCAACCTAGAGCGTAGAGTATGCTCCACACAAACCCGATCTACAATCCTGGGGGAGGAAACATAAAATAGTGAGCTGGGAAGCCCAGTGACCAGATAATATATTTTATATGAAAATAACTTTCACTTGAAAACATGCATGAATAATCCAGTTGCATGCCACACAATACTAATGCACTTACATGATAAGGCTGTTAGAGTAGATGCCCTAGAGCCAATCAATTATTATAGAATTGACTCTTTGTAATAATGTTCATTAATCAATAAAAGGCATTTTATTCTATATCGCGTAAATCATTATTATTGCAATATGTATTGATATATGTCCTTAGAATGGTAGAACCGTGATGAGGGTATCAAGTATTTCAAATCTTGATAGTAAGAACCCTATGAGCACATATGGTGGCCATTCTAGAAACGTCCGTAGCCCCAGTATTATTCTGAAGTAAGGGCACAGATAATACGGTAAGGCTATCATAGTGTTGAACGACCCTATCGAAAGACAGTGACTGATCTCACTTGTCAAGGTTGTTTGGTGACAACCTGGTGCAACACATGGGTGCTTGCTGTAGGCGATTACACAGCAGCAAGTTCACTGGACTGATCCACCAGAGGATTCCATATGGATGGTAACCCTAGTGTCTATGGAACAAATCCTCTAACGAATGGTGGTGCATGTGATCCTTAGACTTGAGATCACCGGAGCACCTTGTGCACCGATTGGTATAGTTTGACACTAGCCTAACGCAATTCTTTTTAGAGCTGTCAATACGGTGGTGATTGGCTGCATCAAGGAGTGTATCAAGATGATGGTGGATTGACAGAGGATTCATCACTCCCGGGTATGGGAGAAAGTTATCTCACGGCGCAATTCAGTATATGGCAATGACACTAAAACTGTGGCCACATTGGGATTGAGTTGTTGCTTTATCCAGTTTATAATATGGGTCATTGGTCCAAAAACTGAATAAATAATATCGAGAGTAACCGAAGGTTGACACTATTTCTATGCCTTCGTCTCGTCGAGATAACGTATGATGAAAGGATCGAATTGCACGGTAACCATATCGTTGACAGGTAGCTACTTTGCTGAATCCGAATCTATCGGCTGGCCATGATGCCTTGCTAGGGGCCAATCTTGGTCTGTGTATTTGTGGGACGATTAATTGATGTTAATCGCGATACTATACACTGCCGATATGATGAGGAGCCTATGGGTCACACACATAGAAGATAATTTAAGATCCAAGAAGAAAGAAGGGTGTTTTCGTCTTTTAAGGCGAAAGGGTATTTTGGTAATTTCACAGTGCAATTAAATTTGCTGAGGTCGTAGCCTTTATTTAATTTGTTAGAAAAATTAAATAAGTGAAATTACGTTTAAATGTGTGTTCGCACATATTTAAATATATTATCATTATTGTTAAATGTTAATATATATTAATTGATTTTAATTGAGATAATGATGGAAAATAAAATAAATCAAATTGGGAGTGTTTGGCAACATGGGGCGTTTGGGTTGGAGCCCAAGCCTATTCCGTATGGGATTAGGGCAACTTGATTATTTTACTATAACGAAAAAGCGTGTGTTAATTAAAAAATAGAATTGATTTTTCCTTGAAAAATAACACACACAGCAGCCCTTTCTTTTCACTCCCACGGCAGAAACACTCTTAACCTAAAATCAATTTCAATTGATTTGTTTTTCTTCTTAATCTTGAAGCCAAAGAGGATCTAGCAAATCCCTCTTTGGTTCTTTTGAGATTGTCTTCGTGTGGACTACACAGGTTCGATCCTACAGTTGGATCAGTAGCAAAACGTTCAAAGACAATCGTGGTGGAGCCTCCAAACGTGCGTATGGTTTCTAAACACAGATTATTAATTTCTGCAGATTCTTGCTTTAATATGAATTGTAAAATTATACAATTGATCTTGGCTCATGTAAACGATCCTTGTATTTTATTTTATTTGTTTCCGCTGCGTATACGGGACCGTTTACTAACAAAGGCAACAAACACCATATATTATTCTCGGATGCCATAAAATCACACACCACTATCATATAAAATAAATCAATTATCACCACCCTACTAGCACTTAGGGACCTAGATCATAACTCTCCGAATCAGTCCCTAACATAGATATGAAGCAACACCACCGGCAATCTGCCCTCGGGGTGGCAACATCCACCGTCTACCCTTAGGATGGTACGAATATCACTGGATAACCATGCTCGACCCACAATCTACCCTCGGGGCGTCATGATATGGTATCAAATATAATCTCGCCCATAGTCTACCCTCGGGGTGTCCAAAATCCCACACCGACTAATAACCGCCTGGTGTAATCTCGCCTAGAGCTCGTCAGGCATCCGTCTTGTCTTAGTAAGATATCCCAATCGTTTGGTAGGACGGACCATCTCAATGCGCGCATGAGGATAAATATCAAATACCCCAGTTGATGTTTGGAGGGGGACGGATACTAAACAAAGGTGGTTTCCATTCCGGGAGTCAAACATATTAATGATCATGCATCCACAATTTCATTCTAAATATGCATCATGCATGCCTTGTGCATTTATATATAGAGTATAATATGATATAACATTTCAATAAGAAGGGCATGTAATCATGATTTCAATGCTCACCATGTCAAAATACAAAAGTGTGTAAAATTCTATTTATATCCTATATTTATCATCAATTTTCCTAAGGTCCCAAAACTTGTAAACATGAAAATTAACCCCCTGCTGCTGGGAGCCTACTACCCAAAAAAAAAAAAAAAAAAAAAATCTAACATTTTTATTTAGCACTCTTTCTGCACTTTCCAAAATAAAATGTATCATTTATAGTATTTAATAACTCATTAACTTCATATCCACTCTACCTTAATATCCATTCTACATTTTTACCAACTTCCAGCACTCATTCCCACTCAACAATCACGTTTGATCAAGTCCACAGTTTATGAAAATGCAGCAATTACTACACTGATAACTCCAAAAATATCTAGCCAACAATGTAACAACAATACAACAAAAATATATATACGCTTTAAGTAAACCTCCAGCTCATGATTTCATACCCATTACCTCCAAAAATCCCAACCAATCTCTAACCTTTAGGCAAAGTAAACATTCACATTCTACACAATATAGGCCAGCAATCTCATGCCCATTATTTCCCAAATTTTCCAGCCGTCCACTCATCATAAAGCTTAGCAGAACATTCAAATATAAAATTCAAAATTCATTTAGTGTCCACCCATATTAATGTTTCTAATCAAGTCAATTTTATAACTAACCCATAACCTTCCAATTCATTCTACACCATTTGGTTCAAAACAGATCAAATACTCCCAATTGTAAACAATTAAATGAGCCCAATAGCCAATCAAATTAACCAACCATAGCATGCATTTCCATATAATCCAGAGGAAAGATTAAAATTTCCATAAACACAATTTTATAACCATTCCTATTAATGAAAATTCATTTGCCCAATCTTAACACCTTAATATAATTTTTTTTTCCACTTCCACTTCCACTCCAGCACATAATTAAACCATTTCATTAATAAAAAAGAAACATTCAGCAAGGTCAGCACCCATATGAGCAAAATAGAATCCAAACCGAGATGAAATTTTGGATGCATGAATTCTTTTATGCAATACTATTCCACTCACACTTTCTCCTTTGCTTTCAACTCAAGTGCTCGGTCCGCATAATTCTTCACCTATTTGATTCAAAATTGAAATGAGAATTGGGATTAAACAATGAGGGAATGAAAGATGAATAAATACAATGAAGGATTGAAAATGCATCGCTAACACTTAGTACTTTACCCAAACACATTTTTTTTTTTTTTTTTTTTTGAAAATTCTTCCCCTACAAATCACCTCTCCCCTCTTCTACTTCAACTCAAAATGGCTTTTTTTTTTTTTTTCCTCTCTCTTTCAATTTACATAGGAGAATGAAGGCAAAAAGAGAGAAAAACAAACTTCTCCACTCCCCATTCTTCTTCTCCTCATTTCAATTTAATATAAATCTACAACCAACATTGGCAAAACAAGGTGCAAAAACCGGGGGCCAATTCTCCCAAAAAAAAAAAAAAAATACCTTTAATCCATCTTGTAATGGCCAATTATCATGCATCCCTTAGTCTCTGATTCTTACATCTTGCACCCCAAAATCCTATAATTAAAGTTCTATTTTTCACGATCTCACCCCTGGAAAATTTTGCATGTGCCCTTGCATGCCACAATATCAGTAAAATCCCTCATCTTTAATCAATTTCATAATGTCATTGAAAGATTTTCACACTTCCAATTTCACCTAAGTGCTCCTACGAAACTATTTAATAGACCCACCAGGCCTTATTTCTTACTAAAACGTCTCCAAAAAGTGTCAATTCTTACACATTAGCCGCTAGATTCACATAAATAATATTAAATAAAATCCACAAAGAAAATACAGAGTATTGCAATCTTCCCCCTTTAAGGAAATTTTGTCCTCGAATTTTTTTTTTTTTAACGCACGTGGTTAAAAAACTCAAGATATTGTGATCGCATATCTTCTTCGCGCTCCCAAGTTGCTTCCTCTTCTGAATGATTACTTCACTTAACCTTTACCCCAGGGATGGTCTTGGTGCGCAACTTTTGCTGCTTCCAATCTATAATCCCCTCTGGATGCTCCTCATAAGTCAAGTCACCCCTAACTTGGATCGGTTGTTGTTGTAACACATGGGATGGATCGGGTATATATTTGCAAAGCGTAGAGACATGGAATACATCCTGGATCCTGGATACCTCTGGTGGCAACGCCAACTAATACGTTACAACTCCAATCCTCTCCAATATCTCATATGGACCAATGTACCTCGAACTTAAATTGCCTCGTTTCCCGAATCTTAAGGAACCCTTCCATGGTGAAACTCGTAAAAATACCATGTCCCCAACTTGAAATTCCAACTCTCTCCCACGCTTATCAGCATAGCTTTTCTGCTGATCCTGGGCTGCCTTTAACTTTTCCTTGATAAATTTGATTGAATTGTTAGTGGTTTGGACTATTTCTAGGCCTACTAATTTCCTTTCACTTGCCTCGCTCCAGCATATCGAAGTTCTGCACTTCCTGCCATATAGAGCCTTGTATGGTGACATTCCAATGCTGGCTTGGTAACTATTATTATAAACAAACTCCACTAATAGTAAAAACGAATCCCAACTCTTTTTAAACTGCATCACTATGGCCCTTAACATATCTTCCAATGTCTGAATAGTCCTCTCAAATTGTCCGTCAGTTTGAGGATGGAAGGCCTTACTAAAACTTAATCTTGTTCCCAAAGCATTTTGTAAGCTAGGCCAAAATCAGGATGTAAACCTTGGATCTCTGTCTGATACTATAGATACTGGAGCACCATGAAGTCTAATTATTTCAGACACATAAAGACTTACTAATCTGTCCAGTGAATACATTGTTTTTATTGGCAAAAAATGAGCGGACTTCATCAACCGATCCACTATTACCCTAATACTATCGTGGCCGTTTCTAGTGTAAGGGAGGCCTATCACAAAATCCATAGTAATGTGTTCCCACTTACACTCAGGAACAACAAGAGGTTGCAAGGGTCATGCCGGTCTCTGATGTTCAACCTTAACTTGTTGAAATATCAAACTTCTGGAAACAAACTCTACTACTTCTCTCTCCATACCAGGCCACTAATAATGCTCTCGGAGATTCCAGTACATCTTGGTACTCCCTAGGTGCAGAGCATATGCTGAGGAATGGGCTTCCTCTAATATTTGTCGTTTTAACTCCATTTGATTTGGTACACACATCCTATTCACCAATATCAAGGTCCCATCGCTTCCTATCCGAAAGTTCATCTGTGACCCACAACTAACTTTAGATTTTACCTTTTCCAATTGAGGGTCTAATTTTTGCATCCCCTGTATCTTATCGACTAAAGTCGGCGTTACTTGAAAACTAGCCAATAACCCACCAGATCCGCCTAGAAATAGATCAACTCCCAAAGTCCTTAACTCTTGTAGCAATTCATAACGGTTTACTCCTAGGTGAGCTATCATACCTTGGGACTTCCTACTGAGGGCATCGGCTACCACATTAGCTTTTTTGGGGTGGTAGTCTATTACACAATCATAATCCTTAATTAACTCAATCCATCGGTGTTGTTGCATATTTAACTCCCTCTAAATGAATAAGTACTTCAGACTCTTGTGATTAGTATAGATCCGGTAGGTTACTCCATACAAATAATGCCTCCAAATCTTTAAGGCAAAAACCACTACTTCCAACTCTAAATCATGAACTGGGTAATTCTGCTCGTGCTTCTTTAACTGCCTAGAAGCATAGGCGATTAACCTCCCATTCTGCATTAGCACACATCCTAACCCTTGCTTGGATGCATCATTATAAATTTCAAATCCCTCCACACCTAAGGGCAAAGTGAGGATAGGGGCTGTTGTTAATCTCTGCTTTAATTCCTGAAAACTTTGCTCACATTCATGGGACCAACTAAACTTCACACCTTTCTAAGTTAACCTGGTCAGCGGGGTGGCAATCTTGGAAAACCCTTCCACAAACCTCCTATAGTACCCTACCAAACCTAGAAAACTCCTAATCTCGGTAACACTGGTAGGTCTCTCCCAATTAAAAACTGCTTCCACTTTTTATGGGTCTACATAAACACCCTCAACTGAAATAACATGCCCCAGAAATGTGACCTCTTGTAGCCAAAATTGACACTTACTAAACTTGGCATATAATCGTTGATCACGGAGCGTCTATAAAACCATCCTGAGGTGTTCTGCATGCTCTCTCTTACTCCGTGAATAAACCAATATATCATCAATAAACACTACCACAAAATGGTCTAGAAAAGAACGGAACGCCATATTCATCAGATCCATGAAAACTGCAGGGGCATTTGTCAAACTGAATGGCATCACCAAAAATTAATAATGCCCATAACGAGTTCAAAAAGCTATCCTAGGGATATCAGACTCCTTGATCCTTAGTTGATGATACCTTGACCTTAGATCTATCTTAGAGAAAACCTTGGAAAATTGGAAGCTTGGAACTGGTCAAATAAATCATCAATACGTGGTAGTGGGTATTTGTTGTGCACTGTCATCTTATTCAACTGCCTGTAGTCAATACATAATCTCAAAGTCCCATCCTTCTTTTTCACAAACAACATTGGCGCTCCCCATAGAGACACACTCGATTGGATAAACCCCTTGTCCACTAGTTCTTGCAGTTGAATCTTCAATTCCTTCAACTCTAGGGGTACCATCCTATATGGGGCCTTAGAAACTGGAACCGCATTAGGCACAAGCTCAATAGTAAAATTGATCTCCCTTTTCGGAAGTAGTCCTAGAAGATCTTCAGGAAATACATCTGGAAAGTCCTTAACCACCAGAATATCTTCTAATCTACATCCATCCACCTGCGTATCCACTACATATGCTAAATACGTCTGAAATCCCTTTCGGAGATATTTCCTAGCGGTCATGGGTAAAATCACACAAGAGGGAAGTACTTGTCGTTCTCCGTAAAGTACTAACTCTGGTATATCGGGCTTCCTAAAAGTGATCTCCTTTCAAAAACAATCCACTATAGCCCTATAGGTGGCTAACTAGTCCATGCCTAAAATCACATCAAAATCATGTATGTTCAACAGAATCAAGTCTGCCTCCAATACATACCCATGCATCAACCATTACTCACAACCATTAAACCTATACTCTGCTAATAAGGTCTCGCCAACGGGGGTAGCCACAACTAATTTATACTCTAAGGGTTCTAAAACACGATCCGAATATTCAGCAAATGCATATTATATGAAAGAATGAGTGGAACCAAGGTCAATCAAAACACAGGCCTCATGGCTAAAGATAAATAACATACCAGTCACCACCTCGGGTGTAGCCTGGGCCTCTTGCTTGGTCATGGCAAAAACAGGAGCCTGAGCATAAGGTTGTCCAGATCCTCTCTGTCTACCTTTGCTGCCATGATCGGCACTAGACTCGCCTCTGTTGCCTATAGTGGACCTTCCTATAGGTGGGGACCTCTACAGTCCCTGAACACAACTACCCTCTCCTTGGAAGTATTGCTGGACAGTCCTCTATGATACACTCCCACTCTAAGAAAAACGAGGGCACTCCCTTTTAAAATGCACAAGCTTTCCACAATGATAACAAACTAGGGTCACTCCCCAACTTTACCCCGCATGAGATCGGCCACATTGATTACACAATTGTCACTGATTTCCACCAGAATTTTTGTTGACTGATTGTTTACCACCAAATTGTCCTTGCCTCCTGTTGGTCCCAAAACCCTGGCTACTAGATGTACTACAGAAACTACCCTCTCACCTAGGCATACGGTTCCTGGAACGGCCAATCCCGTAATCTCGATTACCATGTTTCTGTTTGTGTGGTTCCTCTCTCTCTCTCTCTCTCACTACTAGACTTTTCTCTATCCTCATAACGGATTCCACCGATCCAACAAAATCTGAATGGGCATATCTAACCACCACTATTTTTATACTCTCTTTAAGGCCATGCTCAAATTTCCTACATTTATCTTCCTCATTAACTGCAATACCTAGAGTGAACCTAGCAAGTTCTATAAATCTGTTTCTATAGTCCTCGACGGTCATATTCCCCTGAGTCAACATCAAGAACTCTCTTTTTGTTTTCCCGATATACCTTAGGTTAAGGAACTCCTGTCCAAAATTAGTCCAGGTGAGGTTGTTGTACTTTCCATGAGTGGACTGCCACTAGTAATCAGCTCAACCCTATTAACAGAAACTCCACAAATCTCACTCTTTCCTCATTAGAACACGCCATAACCCTAAATACTTTCTCAGTACCCTCTAACTATCTCACTACTACCATAGGATCACCATCTCTGTCAAATTTCTCTGCCCCTAACTTCCTAGCCCTCTCTATGGTATTCCTATTTCTCGGATTCTCTTGTGCCCGACCACTAATGGCACAGGTAAATAACCGGGCCAGTCTCCCAATAGCTCTCTCTATCTTGACTCACTACTAAAAGAATAGATCTCTTGCTCCATCTCCTGTTCCATCCCTTGTCCCTCTTTGGGCCCTTCTATATGGGGTCCTTGTTCATGGGCCGCAGAAGTCTCACCCTCTATCCCCGCATTCTGACCCTCTCTTTGCCTTAAA
The DNA here is from genome assembly GCF_008641045.1 of Pistacia vera. Classification (NCBI taxonomy): domain Eukaryota; kingdom Viridiplantae; phylum Streptophyta; class Magnoliopsida; order Sapindales; family Anacardiaceae; genus Pistacia; species Pistacia vera. The sequence goes on from NW_022196095.1 coordinate 1,094,114, forward strand.
GGATCACTTATTGCTCTTACAGATCGTGTGTGTAATCGGCCTTGTTTACGCATGATGATATCTATAAAATCAATTTAACTTGTTAGAATACAAAACATGTACGCATACTTGTGCAAATGCACTCAAAATCCAAAACCTACGCTTCGATACCAATCTGTCACACCCCTTCCGAGTATCCCTATCCCACTAGATTCGGGCACTTCAGGAGACTCAAGATCCCGAAAGGAAGGTGAATGCTCTATAAAAAAAAAAAAAAAAAAAAATCTAACATTTTTATTTAGCACTCTTTCTGCACTTTCCAAAATAAAATGTATCATTTATAGTATTTAATAACTCATTAACTTCATATCCACTCTACCTTAATATCCATTCTACATTTTTACCAACTTCCAGCACTCATTCCCACTCAACAATCACGTTTGATCAAGTCCACAGTTTATGAAAATGCAGCAATTACTACACTGATAACTCCAAAAATATCTAGCCAACAATGTAACAACAATACAACAAAAATATATATACGCTTTAAGTAAACCTCCAGCTCATGATTTCATACCCATTACCTCCAAAAATCCCAACCAATCTCTAACCTTTAGGCAAAGTAAACATTCACATTCTACACAATATAGGCCAGCAATCTCATGCCCATTATTTCCCAAATTTTCCAGCCGTCCACTCATCATAAAGCTTAGCAGAACATTCAAATATAAAATTCAAAATTCATTTAGTGTCCACCCATATTAATGTTTCTAATCAAGTCAATTTTATAACTAACCCATAACCTTCCAATTCATTCTACACCATTTGGTTCAAAACAGATCAAATACTCCCAATTGTAAACAATTAAATGAGCCCAATAGCCAATCAAATTAACCAACCATAGCATGCATTTCCATATAATCCAGAGGAAAGATTAAAATTTCCATAAACACAATTTTATAACCATTCCTATTAATGAAAATTCATTTGCCCAATCTTAACACCTTAATATAATTTTTTTTTCCACTTCCACTTCCACTCCAGCACATAATTAAACCATTTCATTAATTAAAAGAAACATTCAGCAAGGTCAGCACCCATATGAGCAAAATAGAATCCAAACCGAGATGAAATTTTGGATGCATGAATTCTTTTATGCAATACTATTCCACTCACACTTTCTCCTTTGCTTTAAACTCAAGTGCTCGGTCCTCCTATCTTCGTCACTAGTTGATCAAAATTGAAATGAGAATTGGGATCTAAACAATGAGGGAATGAAAGATGAATAAATACAATGAAGGATTGAAAATGCTGCTAACACTTAGTACTTTACCCAAACACATTTTTTTTTTTTTTTTTTTTTGAAAATTCTTCCCCTACAAATCACCTCTCACCCCTCTTCTACTTCAACTCAAATTGGCTTTTTTTTTTTTTTTTTTCCTCTCTCTTTCAATTTACATAGGAGAATGAAGGCAAAAAAGAGAGAAAACAAACTTCTCCACTCCCCATTCTTCTTCTCCTCATTTCAATTTAATATAAATCTACAACCAACAATGGCAAAACAAGGTGCAAAAACCGGGGGCCAATTCTCCCAAAAAAAAAAAAAAATACCTTTAATCCATTGTAATGGCCATTATCATGCATCCCTTAGTCTCTGATTCTTACATCTTGCACCCCAAAATCCTTAATTAAAGTCTATTTTCACGATCTCACCCTGGAAAATTTTGCATGTGCCCTTGCATGCACCATATCAGTAATCCCTCATCTTTAATCAATTTCATAATGTCATTGAAAGATTTTCACACTCATTTCACCTAAGTGCTCCTACGAAACTATTTAATAGACCCACCAGGCCTTATTTCTTACTAAAACGTCTCCAAAAAGTGTCAATTCTTACACATTAGCCGCTAGATTCACATAATAATATTAAATAAATCCACAAAGAAAATACAGAGTATTGCAATCTTCCCCCTTTAAGGAAATTTTGTCCTCGAATTTTTTTTTTTTAACGCACGTGGTTAAAAAACTAAGTATTGTGATCGCATATCTTCTTCGCGCTCCCAAGTTGCTTCCTCTTCTGAATGATTACTTCACTTAACCTTTACCCCAGGGATGGTCTTGGTGCGCAACTTTGCTGCTTCCAATCTATATCCCTCTGGATGCTCTCCATAAGTCAAGTCACCCCTAACTTGGATCGGTTGTTTGTTGTAACAAGGGATGGATCGGGTATATATTTGCAAAGCGTAGAGACATGGAATACATCCTGGACCTGGATACCTCTGGTGGCAACGCCAACTAATACGTTCAACTCCAATCTCTCCATATATCATATGGACCAATGTACCTAGACTAAATTGCTCGTTTCCCGAATCTTAAGGAACCCTTCCATGGTGAAACTCGTAAAAATACCATGTCCCAACTGTGAATTCCAACTCTCTCCCACGTATCAGCATAGCTTTTCTGTGATCCTGGGCTGCCTTTAACTTTTCCTTGATAAATTGATTGAATTGTTAGTGGTTGGCTATTTCTAGGCTACTAATTTCCTTTCCTTGCCTCGCTCCAGCATATCGAAGTTTGCACTTCCTGCCATAGAGCCTTGTATGGTGACATTCCAATGTGCTTGGTAACTATATTATAAACAACCACTAATAGTAAAAACGAATCCCAACTCTTTTTAAACTGCATCACTATGGCCCTTAACATATCTTCCAATGTCTGAATAGTCCTTCAAATGTCCGTCAGTTTGAGGATGGAAGGCCTTACAAAACTTAATCTTGTTCCCAAAGCATTTTGTAAGCTAGGCAAAATCAGGATGTAAAACTGGATCTCTGTCTGATACTATAGTACTGGAGCACCATGAAGTCTAATTATTTCAGACACATAAAGACTTACTAATCTGTCCAGTGAAACATTGTTTTTATGGCAAAAAATGAGCGGACTTCATCAACCGTCCACTATTACCCATTACTATCGTGGCGCGTTTGTGTAAGGGAGGCCTATAACAAATCCATAGTAATGTGTTCCCACTTACACTCAGGAACAACAAGAGGTTGCAAGGGTCATGCCGGTCTCTGATGTTCAACCTTAACTTGTTGAAATATCAAACTTCTGGAAACAAACTTACTACTTCTCTCTCCATACCAGGCCACTAAAATGCTCTCGGAGATTCCAGTACATCTTGGTCTCCCTAGGTGCAGAGCATATGCTGGGAATGGGCTTCCTCTAATATTTGTCGTTTTAACTCCATTTGATTTGGTACACACATCCTATTACCATATCAAGGTCCCATCGCTCCTATCGAAAGTTCATCTGTGACCCACAACTAACTTTAGATTTTACCTTTTCCAATTGAGGGTCTAATTTTTGCATCCCCTGTATCTTATCGACTAAAGTCGGCGTTACTTGAAAACTAGCCAAAACCCACCAGATCCGCCTAGAATAGATCAACTCCAAAGTCCTTAACCTTGTAGCAATTCATAATGGTTATTCCTAATTGAGCTATCATACCTTGGGACTTCCTACTGAGGGCATCGGCTACCACATTAGCTTTTTTGGGGTGGTAGTCTATTACACAATCATAATCCTTAATTAACTCAATCCATCGGTGTTGTTGCATATTTAACTCCCTCTAAATGAATAAGTACTTCAGACTCTGTGATTAGTATAGATCGGTAGGTTACTCCATACAAATAATGCCTCCAAATCTTTAAGGCAAAAACCACTACTTCCAACTCTAAATCATGAACTGGGTAATTCTGCTCGTGCTTCTTTAACTGCCCAGAAGCATAGGCGATTAACCTCCCATTCTGCATTAGCACACATCCTAACCTTGCTTGGATGCATCATTATAATTCAAATCCCTCCACACCTAAGGGCAAAGTGAGGATAGGGGCTGTTGTTAATCTCTGCTTTATTCCTGAAAACTTTGCTCACATTCATGGGACCAACTAAACTTCACACCTTTCTAAGTTAACCTGGTCAGCGGGGTGGCAATCTTGGAAAACCCTTCCACAAACCTCCTATAGTACCCTACCAAACCTAGAAAACTCCTAATCTCGGTAAACTGGTAGGTCTCTCCCAATTAAAAACTGCTTCCACTTTTTATGGGTCTACATAAACCACCTCACTGAAATAACATGCCCCAGAAATGTGACCTCTTGTAGCCAAAATTGACACTTACTAAACTTGGGATAAATCGTTGATCACGGAGCGTTATAAAACCATCCTGGGTGTTCTGCAGCTCTCTCTTACTCCGTGAATAAACCAATATATCATCAATAAACACTACCACAAATGGTCTAGAAAAGACGGAACGCCATATTCATCAGATCCATGAAAACTGCAGGGGCATTTGTCAAACTGAATGGCATCACCAAAAATTAATAATGCCCATAACGAGTTCAAAAAGCTATCCTAGGGATATCAGACCTTGATCCTTAGTTGATGATACCTTGACCTTAGATCTATCTTAGAGAAAACCTTGGAAAATTGGAGCTTGGAACGGTCAAATAAATCATCAATACGTGGTAGTGGGTATTTGTTGTGCACTGTCATCTTATTCAACTGCTGTAGTCAATACATAATCTCAAAGTCCATCCTTCTTTTCACAAACAACATTGGCGCTCCCCATAGAGACACACTCGATGGATAAACCCCTTGTCCAAGTTCTTGCAGTTGAATCTTCAATTCCTTCAACTTAGGGGTACCATCCTATATGGGGCCTTAGAAACTGGAAACCGCATTAGGCACAAGCTCAATAGTAAAATGATCTCCCTTTTCGGAAGTGTCCTAGAAGATCTTCAGGAAATACATGGAAAGTCCTTAACACCAGAATATCTTTCAATCTACATCCATCCACTGCGTATCCACTACATATGCTAAATACGTTGAAATCCCTTTCGGAGATATTTCCAGCGGTCATGGGTAAAATCACACAAGAGGGAAGTACTTGTCGTTCTCGTAAATACTAACTCTGGTATATCGGGCTTCCTAAAAGTGATCTCCTTTCAAAAACAATCCACTATACTGCCATGGTGGCTAACTAGTCCATGCTAAACCACTCAAAATCATGTATGTTCAACAGAATCAAGCTGCCTCCAATACATACCCATGCATCAACCATTACCAAACCATTAAACCTATACTCTGCTAATAAGGTCCCGCCAACGGGGGTAGCCACAACTAATTTATACTCTAAGGGTTTAAAACACGATCCGAATATTCAGCAAATGCATATTATATGAAGAATGAGTGGAACCAAGGTCAATCAAAACACAGGCCTCATGGCTAAAGATAAAACATACCATCACCACCTCGGTGTAGAGGGCCTCTTGCTTGGTCATGGCAAAAACAGGAGCCTGAGCATAAGGTTGTCCAGATCCTCTCTGTCTACCTTTGCTGCCATGACGGCACTAGACTGCCTCTGTTGCCTATAGTGGACCTTCCTATAGGTGGGGACCTCACAGTCCCTGAAAACAACTACCTCTCCTTGGAAGTATTGCTGGACAGTCTCTATGATACACTCCCACTTAAGAAAAACGAGGGACTCCCTTTTAATGCACAAGTTCCACAATGATAACAAACTAGGGTCACTCCCCAACTTTACCCCGCAGAGATCGGCCACATTGATTACACAATTGTCACTGATTTCCACCAGAATTTTGTTGACTGATTGTTACCACCAAATTGTCCTTGCCTCCTGTTGGTCCCAAAACGCTACTGAGGTACTACAGAAACTACCCTCTCACCTAGGCATAAGGTTCCTGGAAGGCCAATCCCGTAACTCGATTACCATGTTTCTGTTGTGTGGTCTCTCTCTCTCTCTCTCTCACTACTAGACTTTTCTCTACTCATAACGGATTCCACCGATCCAACAAAATCTGAATGGGCATATCTAACCACTATTTTATACTCTCTTTAAGGCCATGCTCAAATTTCTACATTATCTTCCTCACTGCAATACCTAGAGTGAACCTAGCCTTCTATAGTTTTCTCTCGTTTCTGTGTCTAGTTCACCACCAGAACTCTCCTTTTTTTGTTTTTCGATCCTTGGTTAAGGACTCCTGTCCAAATTCAGTCCAGGTGAGGTTGTTGCTTTCATGATGGACTGCCTATTGTAATCGTCAACCCTATTCACGAACTCCCTCTCACTCTTTTCTACTTAGAACAACGCATATACCCAAATACTTTCTCGTACCTCTAACTATCTCATATACCAGGATCACCATCTATGTCATTCCATCTGCTCGACCTTCAATAAGCTCCTTCTATGGTATTCTCTTCTGGTTCTCATGTGTGCCGCCACTCTGGCCAGGTAACATCACGCGTGCCACGTTCCAATAGCTCTTCTATGTCATTCTCCGCTCGCTCTGTCATCTTGTATCCTGTCCCTTGGGCTTATTGGTTCTGGTGGGGCCCGACCAGTCCTACCCTTCTCCCGCATCTTACCTTTTTTTTTCGCCCTTTTAGCTTTTTGCTCCTTCCTTGCTATCTTATGATCTCCCATCCATTCCGTTTCTCCTACACCCCGTCGCGGACTCCTCCCATCCCCTGTTGCCGTCCCCTCTTCCCTGCGATCCCTCCTCTTCTTTCCTTTCAAGCTGTCTGAGTGCAGGCCTATCGCTGATCGTACTCGCCTGAATATGCTCTAGTGGTGCCCATGTGGGGTCTGACTATCCACCCCCCCCCACCCCCACCTCACCCCCCCCACCCCTCCCCACCCCATCCCATCATGTACCATGTATCACAAGAAAGTCACTCATTGCATACCACTGTGAGTCGGACTACGCATGTCTACTTTGCTTCTCCCCACCCTTACCCTTCTCCCCCACGGCCCCCCCCCACCACCACCAACCCGAAGTCTCTCGTTAGTCCATCTTATACCTTTCTATTATCTGTGCCTAGCCAAGTTACGAGTGAGTTCTTATTTGGTCGATGATGTCCCTTTTCGTGCTCTATTCCGTAGTCAGACTTCTGTTTGATTTTGCAAAGACGAATGGTTCTCTGGCTTGCATCCGATTGTCATCTCTCGGTGCGCCCTTCGTTCCCTCTAGATCCTTTGTCAGCACTTGGTCTAGTTTCCGTATGTTTTTGTGTTATCTAGTTTTTGTTTGTTTTATAGTGGTGATGCCTAAAACATTTGATATTCTCCTGTTGTAGTTAACCCTCTGTGTACGTATAGTCTGAGTTTTTTTTTTCTCCCGGCGCGTGCGTTACGTCCACTGCACCACTGCCCATTTTTAGGTTTTCCTATTTCTTTTTCATCTGTGGTGGTCATTCCTCTAGATCTACCTACGCCTTCTTTGACTTACTTATAGATCCTACTATACCAATGTTCTATGCTTATGATATTTCCACCACACACCCAGCCTGACTTATTATGAATAATTAAACCGTGTCTCTACATTACTTTCTCTGAGTTTACCCATTCCCCTTTCACCTCTCCCCAGACCTTTGTAGGGGAGAGAGCTTCACCTCGATCACGTAACTTTAATCTCTTGACCGGTATTTATCATGTGCTCACACCCCTCCAAATATCCCGCCTGACCGTATTTACTTAGCATTCTTATGTAGCTATATACTAGGGCAGATTAGGCCAGTATTCGCAGTCTACCCGGATCTGGGGTCCCTTATTTAGACACACCTCATGGGCAACCCTGGATGTCCCGATGTAGAATCCAATTACCCTCGGGAGTTTTTGTCCAATTCCAATGCCCGCTCATTCCCTTTCTCCTCATCTTGGTGTGTGACAAACTCACCGCTTGGCTCCGTACTATCCCACTTGGATGTCTTGTAAGGCATCCAGTTCTTGTTTTTCAGTTAGGTTAGCTTCCATTGTCCAACACGTTTTGTTTTCGGGACAGCTTGTATTTAGGACCGAATCCTATTAATGCTCTAGAACGTATCTTCATGAGGATAATATCAATTCAGCTGAGTTCGCGAAGGGACAGATACTAAACAAAGGTGTTTCCATCGGGAGTCAAAACATATAATGACCTTCATGCATCCACAATTTCATGCCAATATGATCAGCATGCCTTGTTGATTGATATGTAGAGTTATTAATAGATATAAACATTTCAATAAGAAGGGCATGTAATCATGATTTCAATGCTCACCATGTCAAAATACAAAAGTGTGTAAAATTCTATTTATACCCTATATTTATCATCAATTTTATTAAGGTCCAAAAACTTCTAAACATGATAATTAACTCCCTGTTGCTGAGAGCCTACTGTCCAAAAAAAAAAAAATCTAACATTTTTGTTCAGCACTCTTTCTGCACTTTCCAAAATAAAATGTACCATTTATAGTATTTAATAACTCATTAACTTCATATCCATTCTACCGTTTTACCAACTTCCAGCACTCATTCCCACTCAACAATCACGTTTAATCAAGTCCGCAGTTTATGAAAATGCAGCAATTACTACACTAATAACTCCAAAAATATCTAGCCAACAATGTAACAACAATACAGCAAAAATATATATACGCTTTAAGTAAACGTCCAGCTCATGATTTCATACCCATTACGTCCAAAAATCCCAACCAATCTCTAACCTTTTAGGCAAAGTAAACGTTCACATTCTACACAATATAGGCCAGCAGTCTCATGCCCATTATTTCCCAAATTTTCTAGCCGTCCACTCATCATAAAGCTTAGCAGAACATTCAAATATAAAATTCAAAATTCATTTAGTATCCACCCATATTCATGTTTCTAATCAAGTCAATTTTATAACTAACTAACAACCTTCCAATTCATTCTACACCATTTGGTTCAAAGCATATCAAATACTCCCAATTGTAAACAAATAAATGACCCCAATAGCCAATCAAATTAACCAACCATAGCATGCATTTCCATATTGTTATAACCACTCACAAAAAGAACCAAACAAATAACAAAAAATCAAAAAACAAGAATCACAAAACACACACAAGAACAACCGGAATTTTACCGTGGTTCACTTGCTCTATATTTGAGCAAGCTACGTCCACGTTGACCTCGGGAAACACACGAGCTCGCTGCACTAAATCACTGTCAAGATTACAGATTACACACAGCAACACAAATCCCTCAATAACCCTTCTTCAACCCGTAACTCACCGTAGAGATTACACCCTTCGAATCCCTAAAAGACTCAAAATGGTGTTTAACGAAGAAGAGAGAGATTTGCACAAATGAATAATGCATACATAATGCCAAAATAACTCTGCTTTTATATGGTTGACATTAGGGTTAAATTCCAGCCGATGGATCTTCTCTTCATCAACGCTCAGGATTGTTTCTTCAGTTTGGATCAAAACGACGTCGTTCCATTTAAGTTCTAATACGATAGCGTTTCAAGCCATCATCCAACAATCTCCACCTTGATGGGTTGAAAAACAGCCCTTGTGCTAGTGCAGCTTGCCTTTAGTGAGTCCTTCATGGTTCTTTTGTTACCCTTGCTTACTGAATAGACAGCAAGTTCAAGCAATGCTTGAACTTAGCAAGTGTAACAATCTTCGTACCCATGTCTGCTGGATTGTGCTTAGTAGGAACCTTATTGAGAGCTATTTCCTCCCTAGTGATCAGATCTCTTACAAAGTGGTAGCGAACATCTATGTGTTTGGTTCTCTCATGGTACCCTGGATTTTTACTCAGGTGTATTGCACTTTGGCTGTCTAAAAAAATGGTTGGCTTCAGTTCAGATAGGGTTGCTTCACTCAAGATCCCTTTAAGCCAAATTGCCTCCTTAAATACATCAACTACAGCCACATATTCATCCTCAGTTGTTGATAGTGCAACTATAGGCTGTAATTGGGAATTCCAGCTGATGTAGTTGCCCCCAAGGTAAACTAATATGCAGTGGTTGATTTCCTAGTGTCTCTGTCACCTACAAAATCAGAGTCTACAAAACCATCCAGCTCAAGTGAGGCAGATCTTTTACAGTATTCCAGTCCCACATTTAAAGAGCCATTAACATATTTGAGTACCCACTTCAGGGCTGTCCAATGTTCCATACCAGGATTGGACATGAATCTACTCAGCAATGATATCACAAATGATAAGTCAGGCCTAGTGCTAATCATAGCATACATCAAGGATCCAATCATATTAGCATAGGGTATCGTCTCCATTTTAATTAACTCGGCATTAGTATTAGGGCATTGAGCCTTGCTTAATGTGAAATGGTTAGCTAAAGGCATTGAGACAGTTTTGATCCCTGACATTCCAAATTTTTCTACTAACTTATGCAGGTATGAGCACTGGTGAATTTTCAGTTTGCATTTACTTCTGTTTCTATCAATTTGCATGCCTAAAATCTTCCTAGCATCCCCTAGGTCTTTCATTCCAAATTCAGCATTCAGTTTATTCTTTAACACACATATTAGAGGCTTTGATTTGCTTATCAGTAACATATCATCTACATACAGCAGTAAGTAAATACGTATTTCATCTAAAATAAAAGTAGAAACAACTGTCATTCTTACTCCCAGTGAATCCTATACTTCCTATAAAGGTGTCAAACCTCTTATACCATTGCCTAGGGGATTACTTTAGACCATATAAAGATTTCAGTAGTAGGCAGACATGGTTGGGGGCCTTTTTATCTATGAAACCTAAGGGTTGGCTCATGTAGATCTCTTCCTCAAGATCTCCATGTAGGAATGCAGTTGTAACATCTAATTGTTGAAGCTCTAGATCCTGTAGATAGCATGAGCCTTATGGTTTTGTACTTAACTACTGGGGAAAAGACTTCATTGAAGTCTATTCCCTCTCTTTGGGTGAAACCCTTGGCTACTAGTCTAGCCTTATACCTGAGGGGATCCTTATTAGTGATACCTTCCTTTAGTTTGAACAGCCACTTGCATTGTACAAGTTTCTGATCCTTAGGCTTTGGTACAAGTTTCTAAGTTTTGTTCACCTCCAAGGACTTCATTTCAGCTTCCATAGCAGCCTTCCATTGGTCCATTTCTTTTGTCTGCATGGCTTCCTCATAGGTTTTTGGTTCTCTTCTTTGAACTTCAGTACCTGCAAGGAGGGCAGTATATATTAGATCAGCATAGGAATATCTTATGGGTGCCCTTACCTGTCTTCTGGTTCTGTCTCTTGCAAGCTAGTAGTCTTGCAAGTGTTCAAGTTAAATCTTAGTGTCATCTGCTGTTTCTATCTCATCCTCATGTTCTGGATCAGTTTATCCAGTCTCTCCTCCATGTTCAGTAACAGCTTCAATTTCTTGGCTGGTTTGAGTTTGAGTAGGCAGCTCCACCTCAATTGGTGTAACTTCAGGTTGGGTGAAGGGATCCCTAGTACTTGAAATGGGGTCAGTTCTAGTTCTAGTTTCCTTTCAAGGAAAGACTCCCTCATTGAATACCACATCTCTGCTCACAATGATTCGAACCCCTGGAGTACCTCTATCCCAGAGTCTATAACCTTTGGTCCCTTCTTGATACCCCAAGAATATGCACTTGGTTGACCTTGGTTCCAATTTTCCTCCTGTGGTGTGTGCATAAGCTGCACACCCAAAAACTCTTAAGTGGCTTAGAGCTGGAACTCTACCAGACCACATTTCCTCAAGGCTCTTTAGGTTTACTATAGTAGATGGACTTCTATTTACCAGGCATGCTGCTGTTGTAAGGGCTTCTCCCCAAAAGGAAGTGGGGAGTTTGGAGGTTATTAACAGGCACTTAACTTTATCAAAGAGGGTTCTATTCATTCGTTCTGCCACTCCATTCTGTTGTGGGGTATAGGTTACTGTCCTTGTCTTAAAACCGCTTGGTCACAACAAAACTTGTCAAATTCTTGGTTACAGAATTCCAGCCCATTATCTGTTCTAAGAACCTTCACCCTTTTTCCTATTTGGTTCTCTACTAAGGTTTTCCAGTCCTTAAACCTAGCTAGAGCCTGATCTTTGGATTTCAGTAGGTACACCCACACCTTGCGGCTGTAATCATCCACCAGAGACATAAAGTAGTTATTCCCTCCATAAGATTTCACTTTTCCAGGTCCCCAAAGGTCAGAGTGTACGTATTCTAGTGGTCTAGTGGCTAGGTGTGTCCCCTTGGTAAAACTATTTCTATGCTGTTTCCCTAAAACATAATTCTCACAGAATTCGAAGGATGTGGTCTTGTCCTTACCAAACTGCCCTTTATGCGTCAGAATGTCTATGCCTCTTTGACTCATGTGGCCTAATCTAAGGTGCCACTTTTCTGTATTGGACAAGTTAGTAGAAGTAATCACAGAATTAAAGCAGTTTTTGGAATGGTTCCCACAAAGAATATAAAGGCCATTTCTTTTCTCTCCTTTCAGTATCAGGTTGTTATCTCTATATATGTTCAAGCATCCATGTTCTGCTTTATAACAACATCCTGATTCATCTAAGGTGCCAAGGGATATCAAATTTCTTTTAAGTTCTGGTATGTATCTAACCCTAGTTAGTTTTACCACCTTTCCAGTGTTAGCCCTTAGAGTCACTGTGCCTATCCCTCTTACTCTATATGCATTATTGTTTCCCATGTAAATAGTTTCATTTTCAACATTTTCAAATTCCTGGAACTTGTCTCTCCTAGGACTCATGTGAAAAGAACAGCCTGAGTCCGGCACCCACTCTTCACCAGTGTCATTCATTGACATAGCAAGTACTTCAGGTTCCTCTACCCGGTTTCTAGTAGTGGCTAGGTTATTCTCAGTATTCCTTTGTTTTTGTTTTTTAATCCACTCAAAACAATTCTTTTTAATATGCCCAGTTTTATTACAAAAGAAGCATTTTCTAGACTCTCCTCTATGCTTGTTACTGCCCTTCCATTTTTTCTTATTTCTAGCCCCCTAATTATTCTGTTTCCCTTTGCCACTTTGACTAGATTCTGGTCTACTCTTAACAAACAAATTTGTGCCATTTCATTTCCGGGTTTTCAATTCTAATTCTCTAGCCCTAAGTCCTGCTATTATTAGGTCAAGATTTGGTATAGTATTCAAGTACTGTAGGGCATTCTTGACTACCTGGTAGTCATCAGTCAGGGAATTCAATAGAATCATGGCTAGGCTGGTTTCTCCTAAAGCTTGGTCTGTCCCTTTTAGGACCAAGGTCATTTTCAGAAACTCGTCTAGGTTTTCATCTATACTCTTAGCACTGTCCATTTTATAAGAGAATAAAGCCCCCTTTAAAAAAGCTAGGCTGGGGGTAGATTGCAAAGCATACAAGGTAGTGAGTTTACCCTAGAGTTGAATTGGTGATTCAATTCCATCTACCTTCCGGAGGATGCTGTCAGATAGATTCATGATTATTATATTGTACGCCTCCTCATTGATCTCCTCTTTCTTTTTCAACTTCTCATCTGGCCACTTTTCGGAGTCCTCTTCCAGTGTGATGGCAACCTTGTTGTGAGAAAGCAATGCTTTCATCTTTTTCTTCCAACTCCCAAAATCGATCTTCCCATCATATTGGGAGATCTTCATACGAGTGGCACTCATTACACTACTATAATAATCAAGAAAACAACAAAGAACCTAAAAAGGTACGTGGCGTTGTTACACCAGAATTTTCCAATTACTGCTAGATAGTTTTTAAGGTGGTTACTGGTTTCCAGCCTATATACCTTTAGAACTTAGCCAAGATTTGACTCCCTAGATCCTATTGGAGACTAGAAGGAATCACAGTTTGAAAAGCCCCAATTTCTAGAAACCCTAATTTTTATGAAACCCTAATTTCATGAAACCCTAATTTCATAAAAAATCCCTAATCTCCAAGAAATGGCTCTGATACCACTGTTATAACGACTCACAAAAAGAACCAAACAAATAACAAAAGATCAAAAAACAAGAATCACAAAACACACACAAGAACAACCGAAATTTTACCGTGGTTCACTTGCTCTATATTTGAGCAAGCTACATCCACATTGAACTTGGGAAACACACGAGCTCGCTGCACTAAATCACTGTCAAGATTACAGATTACACACAGTAACACAAATCCCTCAATAACCCTTCTTCAACCCATAACTCACCCTAGAGATTATATCCTTCGAATTCCTATAAACAGCGTATACCATACACCCAGAATGACCTGACCCAGTCACTCAAACAACAAGTTACAAGATTCACTCAACCTAGATTGAAACCCTAAAAGACTCAAAATGGTGTTTAACGAAGAAGAGAGATTTGCACAAATGAATAATCCGTACATAATGCCAAAATAACTCTGCTTTTATATGGTTGACATTAGGGTTAAATTCCAGCTGTTGGATTTTCTCTTCATCAACGCTCAGGATTGTTTCTTCAGTTTGGATCAAAATGACGTAGTTCCATTTAAGTTCTAATACGACAGCGTTTCAAGCCATCATCCAACACATATAATCCAGAGGAAAGATTAAAATTTCCATAAACACAATTTTATAACCATTCCTATCAATGAAAATTCATTTGCCCAATCTTAACACCTTCTTAATATAATTTTTTTTTTTTTTTCACTTCCACTTCCACTCCAGCACATAATTAAACCATTTCATTAATAAAAAAGAAACATTCAGCAAGGTCAGCACCCATATGAGCAAAATGGAATCTAAACTGAGATGAAATTTTGGATGCATGAATTCTTTTATGCAATACTATTCCACTCACACTTTCTCCTTTGCTTTCAACTCAAGTGCTCGGTCCTCCTATCTTTTTCACCGATTTGATTCAAAATTGAAATAAGAATTGGGATCTAAACAATAAGGGAATGAAAGACTGAATAAATATGATGAAGGATTGAAAATGCATGCCTAACACTTAGTACTTTACCCAAACACTTTTTTTTTTTTTTTTTTAAAATTTCTTCCCCTACAAATCACCTCTCGGCCCTCTTCTATTTCAACTCAATTTTTTTTTCTCTCTTTCAATTTACACAGGAGAATGAAGGCAGAAGGAGAAAAAATAAAAGCAAACTTCTCCCTCTCTCACCCTTTTTCCTTTCACTCTCTCGGCCCTCTCTTTCTCCACTCCCCCATTCTTCTTCTCCTCATTTCAATTTAATATAAATCTACAACCAACATTGGCAAAACAAGGTGCCAAAACCGGGGGCTGATTCTCCAAAAAAAAAAAATTACCTTTAATCCATCTTGTAATGGCCAATTATGCATGCATCCCTTAGTCTCTGATTCTTACATCTTGCACCCCAAAATCCTTTAATTAAATTTCTGTTTTATCATGATCTCACCCCTGGAAAATTATGCATGTGCCCTTGCATGCCACAATATCAGTAAGATCCCTCATCGTTAATTAATTTCATAATGTCGTTGAAAGATTTTCACACTTCCAATTTCACCTAAGTGCTCCTGCAAAACTATTTAATAGACCCACCATGCCTTATTTCTTACTAAAACGTCTCAAAAAAGTTTCAATTCTTACACATTACCCCTATATTCACATAAATAAAATCCACAAAGAAAATACAGAGTATTACAGCAACGATGGTGGCCGATTGGATTTTCGTTGCTAGAATCGGCCAAAATTTGATGAAAAACAATGAAACCTTATAACAACCTAGTGATCGGTGGAAGCAAAACGATGGGTAGTAGAGAGGTTTCGAAGAGGAATAAGTGGGGGTGATGATGGTGGTGATAGCAATGTCCAATAGGATAAGATTCTGGCCAAATTAGGCCAAAATTGATGAAGATCGCGAATTGAATTGGTTGATGGAAAACATGAAAATTCAACCAAATACGAGTAGAAATTGGTCAAAAAAAGGTGAAAAATGATAAAGGGGGTTGATTTCTATTGATTCCAGTGAGGAATCTGGCAAGAAACAGCTCAAAATAACATTTCTAGTAATTGAAACCCTAAACCCGCTGATCTTGTAAAAGGTATTTCAATAAAATAATATCTAAGTATTTTGTAATTATTGCCAACCTAACACATTAGTTATTTATACTGCCCAAACGAATCAAACACAATAATAATTTATATCCTAAACTTTTAATACTTTACCAAGTATATTAAACCTATGGAATGGGTTGAGAAGTTGATTTTAGTGTTCATTCATCACCATTACAAAAACAACCAACCATGAAACAAAAAAAAAAAAAAAAAAAGAACACCTACATGGTTCGGAAAAATGCCTACATCCATGGGACCAAGTCCAGATGAAGTCAATCCACTATGGTAAACATTTCAGTTCATTTACAAAGCCAAAGTTTAAGCCTCAGTTGCAAGAACACTCCATGTTTTGCAACCCTTCAAACTCCACTATTTGGTCAAAATACGAACTACCACAACAAGCTCTACGTTCACTAGATCACTTGGTTGGCCTTGAGGACTTGTCAAGGATCAATCACCAAAGATCCACTGTAGTTGAATCAGCTTAGAAAGCTTCAAACACCCATTATGTAACCAACGCAGAAGCAAGGACAAAATCAAATTATTTCGATGAAGGTATTTGTAATCCTACCTAAGTATAGAAACCTGATATAAAAACAAAAGAAACCTTTAAGAATATTCAGAGTACTTTCAAGGAAATAATTAGGCTTCAATGAAATTGCATTAAAGAAGAGATTATATAGAAAATATCTGGCCAATGCAAGGGGATAGGTGCCTAACAAGAAAACTTTATGGTTTTACCTTTATGAAAAGTTTATTCCAATTCTCTTGGGACCATCGACAATTGTAAACAACCTTTCCAACTCATTGCATGAAAAATTGACAAGTGTCATGGACCACAAACAATATCTCATAAAGAGAATAAAAACAGTTCACGAGAATATTGAAATGCAATATGTGTTACACAAAATATTTGCCAAATAGTGTGACCACTCAGACTCTGAGGTGCTTACATGATATAACAAACAAACGACTTAATTGAAAGTGGTCATGTTGATAGAAAGTTATCACATTGGAAATTTAAACAAGAACGATTGTGCTATAATCAAAGTGAGGTGTTCATACCATGACTAGCTAGTATTACCACACTAGAATCATAAGTTTACAAATAACTTACATACCCATTAATTTTCAAGGTTATCTATCTCACTGGTAATCCTATCTTTTTGGTAATAAGCATTGTCAAAGCCAAATGCCCCCTTAATGACATGGCTATGAAGATCACTTATTAACATGGGTGTGAAGTAATTGTTGTACATTTGGCTTTGCATTGAACTGCACTACTTATTATGGATGGCTTAATTTCGTTGCTTTATTGATGAATCATCTACAAATGTAAAACTTTTGCTAATGTTCATTTTATATACTGTGTTGACCTTAGTCAAATGTTGTGTAGTTAGCAGGAAGTAGTCTAAACACTAACAACATGGACGAATTAAGGGTGTGTTTGGTAGAGTATTTAGAATAGTGTTTTTGAAAAAGTTGAGTTGGGTTGTTATTATGAGAATAAAATTTGAATTTGAAAATGTGTTTGGTAAATTTTTGGAAAACATTTTATGAATATTTAGATTATTTTTTAATCCCCTACATTTGTTAATTTAGCTAAACACCCCTTACCATCAAAATTATAAAATTAACAAAATCACCTCCATCCACATATTAAATGTCGGTAGCTGGAATCAACCAGAATGGTGCACGACCGGCTAGATCTGGCCGGTCGTGCATCGATTTGGCCTTTTCCTGCCAAATCCACCATGGATTTAGCCAGGAATAGCTAGATCTATGGCCAACAATTTGGCCGTCAATGATAGCCAAGATATGGTCGTCGTTGACAACTAGATGTAGCCAAATCTAACCGTCAACGGCTAGATCTTTGGCCGTAGATATGAGACATGTGTAAATGGTCCTTGTACACTTGTAATTAGCTTATTAGGTGGATCATAAAATTTTTTTGCTTTATAGTGGTCCCTAGAAAGCTTGGTGAAAACTTTCCCAAAATGGCTAAACACAAAAATGTGCTTTTTGGCTGGCTGTCCCCTTGCATTGGTGCACAAGTTTCTTTATATTCATCTTCTCCAATGCATTTTATTTCAGGCTTGAATACCTCTGAAAGTTCTCTGCATATTCTTTGAGATTTCTTCTGTTTTAAATCAAGTTTCATATGCTTAGGTAGGCTTACAAATACCTTAGTTATACTTTGTTTTATTCATGGCTGGAACGTTGTTCCATTGGTGATGCTTGATGGAGTTTCAAGCTTTTGGAGCTGAAATGCATCTTCGGTATTGAACCTTGAGAGGAGCTCAAGGCTAACTAAGTGGTCTTATGGAGTGAAGCTAGCTATGGTAGTTCAAAGTTCAACCAAAGGGTGAAGTTTGAAGTGTTGATATAATAGGGAGTGTTTTTCAAAAATGCTTAACTTTGGCTCTGTAATTGAACTATAAATGTTTATCATAGTAGATTAGCTTCGTTTGGACTTGGTCCCATGGATGTAAGCAAGGTGTCGAACCATGTTAATTTGCCTTGCATGCTTTACATTGTGCCAAGAATGTTTTTGTTTTTTGTTGATGTTGAATGAGCAACCATAAGCACAAAATGAACAAGATTAATCCATTCTGCATAAATTTAATCAACTTGGTAATGTGATTAAAACTTTCACTCTATAATTAACTTATTTGTAAATCTTCTTTATTAATTTACTTCTTTTAAACTCTCCTCATTTAAAAAATAAAAAACCTTAAAATTCATTTTTTATTCTTGTCTATTGGTCCATCGAGTAATATACTTTTTGAATTAAAATAAGAAAAAATAATTTTACTAATCCTCCACAATGTTATATATATACAGGTCGGGCAGTGCGGGGATGTGACTACCTCTGTCATGAGTCCTTTGAATGCCATTGTGCCCGAGCTCGTCTCAGCCCTCGATTAATTTGGAGAATATCTACCCTGTTCGGGGTGGGGAAAGTGCCCACCTTTAGCTGAATGTAATTATGCTAGAAGGTAATTAATAGATGTGAATATGTAGAGTTAAAGAGATTGATATGGTTGTGTTGTGAATTAAAAGTGTTCCTTTTTTTTTTTTTTTTTTTTGTGTGTGTGTGTGTTAGCTAAGGGTGTTCAAAAGAACCGGTTGGAACCGGAACCGGCGGGTACCCTGGGTTTAGTTCCGGTTCCTACCCAGAACCAACTATCAACGGCTAGGTTCCAGTTCCAAATTTTTGGAATCGTTACTGTGCGGTTCCAGTTCCTATAGTTAGGAGCTGGAACCGGAACCAGGAACCGAGACTAATATAAAATAAAATTAAACATTAGGAGGCTTAATAAAACCTTTTGTAGAAAAAGTAAAATGAATACATTTATATTTATATTTCATAACATTTAAAGTAAGTTGGTTTGACTTTTAAGAATCTGCCTTTACAAAGTAATGGAGTTTATAATTTTGAATTTATAATTTGTAATTTTATTTTTGTTAACAAGTGTTAGGTGGGGGGGTATTTGTAAGTTTTTAAGGGTTTTTTTTACCATTTTAAAAACTTTTGGGGGGTCATGAATTTTACAGGGTACCCATAACCGGAACCGGAATCGTTGTTATAGGTTCTGGTTCTGGGTACCTAGGAACTGGAACCGTCGGTTCCGGTTTTGGTTCCAAATTTCAAGGAACTGTCGGTTCCAGATCTGGTTCCTTCAAAAAATGCAGGGTACCTGGGACCGAACACCCCTAGTGTTAGCACACCACCTGAATTTTTTTTTTTTTTTTTTACTTCTAAATTATACAATATTTAACTACTTTTAATGTTATTAGAGTAATACAATTTTTATTAGTTGAGTTTCTCATTAATGATTGCTTGAGGATCTTATGTTTAAAATTTTCATTTATAATCATATTTACTAAATTTTATTCCCAAAAGGTTAAGGATTTGTTGAAAGGACTGATTTGGCGATAAAATCACATGATTTAACCTAATTGCCTTTAATGAAAAATATCAATGACAAAAATAATCGAAATGCACTAGACTACCAAGTCTGGCATGGTCTAGCATTTTTTTTAATTAAATTGTCAAACTATACTGTTAATGATAGACTATCTAGTTTAGTATAGTCTAACGTTATATATTTGTGATATATCATTTATTATTTCAATGAGGGTATAATTGAAAAATCACTGGATTTTATGGTTGGATTTGTATTTTAAATAAAACATGCACATTTTGGGAAATTACGATTATTGATTTCTATAATATATGTTCAAACCCCTTGTTATTATTCTTACGTAATTAAAAAGGTCTTTTTTTGGGGGGGGACTTTTTATATATTTTAAAACTTTAAAATTCATAATAAATTCCTCTTCCGAACTTATAGCATAAAAGAAGCAATTTAGCGGAATTGATGATTATTTGGTAAGAAATTCAATGGTGTTTGATGATTCTTTTTAAGAATCAGCTGTGTTCATTTACTTTGTCATTTCTTCACCTATCATTATCATAGTTGAATTGAAAATTTTCATATTTCCATGACTTTGACAAATTAGAATCTCTTCCTCTTGTTTAAAAAAAAAAAAAATGGGTATAAATTTTCTTTTATTAAATAATTAATTAATATTACAACTTTACCCTCAATTAAATAGACAACTAGGCTTTGAAGAGAAAAATGGAGTGTTAATAGCATCACTCTTAACAATTTTATCACACCCTTCAAAAATGACATCGCTTTAATTACATGCATTAATTGATGAACAGTATAAAAGAATTTAAATGGTGTCTTTCAAGGGAGAACAACATTTTCCCAGCCAAGGTTTGGCAAAACGACACTTTCACACCTAACAAGTTTCAAAATAACACATTTCTACCCTTCGTTAGGTTCTGTCAGTGTCTTTTATTAATATTTGATTGAAAAGATGAAAATGCCCTCAAATAGTTTATTTCTTAATTAGTTTATTATAAATTAAAATTTAGTTAAATCAAAGTCTTTACTCAATTATTTATTAGTTCAAGTGTAAAGAAATATTTTTGTTTTTCCTTTGTTTATTTAATTAATTAGGAATATTGATTTTCTATGTTAATTAGTAAAAATGAAAAACATTATAAATTTAGTAGATTATTGAATAATAGTGATGGGATTTTAGTGACATTATAAATAAATAAATAAATATTAAGGTCATTTAACTTTAAAAAATTGCATAGCATTATTCCTAACTTTTTATAAATATTAGCTGGGGACTAACTATTTTTTTTTTTTTTTGACTTTTTAATATTCAACTTTTTGGCTAAATAACAAATAATAAAAATTTTATAAAGTCAAATATTTAAGGGTATTTTTGTCTTTTCAGTAAAATATTAACGGAAAACATAACAGAACCTAACGAAGGATGGGAAAGTGTCATTTTGAAACTTGAAGGGTGGGAGAGTGTCATTTCGGCAAACCTTGGGTGGGAAAATGTCCTTCTCCCTATTTTCAAAGTTTTAAAACTTGTAGAACTTTTGTGAGAAAACATCATTCTATAGTTAGATCTAGTTATCTAATATATTTATTTGTTTACCTATTTAATAACTAATTTTGAATATTATAATTTAATAGTTATTTAATATATTAATTTTTCCGAGACAAATGATTAAAAGGTCATATTGGCTTTGAATTTAACTAAAAGGCCATGTAGTTTTTTAGTTTTACTAAATGGCCTTATTTTTTATTAAGACAAACTAATGACAATTAAACACTAATCATGGCTTAAATAGGATTAATGAAGTATTGTGTAATCTTTTAAAAATTATAATATATCCCCAAAAACTTGAAATTCTTGCAAACAAACCCAAACATAACATCTTCTTCTTCTTCCTCCCGCCATTAACGCATCCCTCCCTTGGTTGTTGTTTATTCTAAGCTTCGTCTATATCTTCTTCTTCCTCTACAACTTCTTCTTCCTCCGCATCTTCTTCTTCCTCTATATCCTCTTCTTCCTCCTTCCTATACATCTTCTTCTTCTTGCCAATAACATTATCTTCTTCCTCCGCTATTAACATCTTCTCTGCCATAGATCCTCCTCCTCCTCCTCCTCCTCCTGACATTTCGTCGAGGTATGAGTATCTCCCATTTCCATTTTATATTTTGATTTACAAAGATTTAATGATGGATTGGGTTTGGCTTATGATTTTGATTTAGTTGTTTAGGTTGTTGGGTTGTGTTTGATGTAATACAAGTTGAAAGAAGTGAAATTTGTTGAATATTTTCTTGCATTGTGGGTAACTAGGGGTGGTAGCATCGATTATAGGTGGAGATGGCTGAAAATGTGTTCTGGATATGATGGATCGCTTAAGCGATCTAGTGTATCCCTTACGCGATCTGGTATGTCTGATATAATGTAGCAGATCGTAGATCACTTAAGCGATTAGGTATATGGCAAAAGATCGCTTAAGCGATCTGCTATAAGTTTGGTATATGGTAGTAGATCGCTTAAGCGATCAAGTAAATGGTAGAAGATCGCTTAAGCAATCTGCTCACGTAAATGGCAGAAAATCGCTTAAGCGATCTACTATAAGTCTGGTGTATAGCATCTTGGTGAGAACATGAAACAAAAGTTGAAGTGTGCTGGCCTCCTTCAGACATACTACATGATAGCAAAAGCTTGTCAAGTTGATGAGTTTGAGGAGTACTTCCGGCAAATCTGAATCAAGGATAATAGAATTGCTAAGTATCTTGAGCATGATGTTGGTTTCGAGTGATGGAGTTGAGATTACTTTCTTAGAAGAAAGTTTGATGTCATGACCATGGACATAGCCGAGTCCATAAATTCAAAGTTGTCAATAGAGAGAGAGTTTCCAATAGTTGCCTTTTTTGATGCAATCCAGAAGACATTGTTATGGTGGTTCCATGAGCGTCGTACGGAGTCAGATAATTTTACCACAACCCTTGTTCCGTCAGCTGAAAAATTATTGCAGGAACGTATGGAACTGTCAACTGTATTGTTTGCCTATCCTCTTATTGCTCAAGAGTTTATCGTCTGCAGCTATGGTCCGGATGCCCTAGTTAACCTTCTTAGTAAAACTTGCAGTTGTAAAGTGCTTGACATTGCACTTTTACCTTGTTCTCATGCACCAGCAGCACTGAAACACCAACAGAAGCCAGATTTTGGTTTAAGAAGTTACATGGAACTTTGCTCTCTATATGGCTAATCACTACATGCTAGCTTATTCAGAAATGATATATCTAGTTTCTCCAAAAGAGCAGTGGGTGGTGCTGCCAGAGTTGGTTCACATTATCATCCATCCGCCATTCAAGAAGACAGAAAAGGGGAGAAAAAAGTTAAGCATATTCGATCAGCCTTTGAGGTTCCCCGGAGAATGAATAAGTCCTCAATTTGCAAGCAACCTGGCCATAAGAGAAGCAGTTGCCAGAATCTATCACATGCGGATCCAGAAAATTAGGTTCGAATTGATCAGTAGCAAGAAAGCAAGCAATCTACAGATAAGATTGGATCGCTTAAGCGATCAGCTATTATCTGCAAATCTGAACAGCAGATCATTTAAGCGATCTTAGGTTGCTTAAGTGATCTGATGTTCGGATCTGTAGATAATAGCCGATCGCTTAAACGATCCTTGGTTGCTTAAGCAATCTACTGTTATCTGTAGATCTGAACATCAGATCGCTAAGCGGCCTAAAATTACTTAAACGATCTGCTGCTTAGATAAGATCTAGTGACCACTAGATTGCTTAAGCGACAAAAGTTCGCTTAAACAATCTTTTCTTATATGAAGATCTGACAAGCAGATCGCTTAAGCGATCTAATGAAGTTACTATGTTTCTCTTTTGTGGTGCATTAAACTAATTTTATGTCCCTGTATTTCCAGCTAAGTCATCAAGAAGAAAGATGAAATCAAGAGAGTTGCCAAGGCCAACCATTGAAAAGTGGTTGTTTTCAATTTTTTATGTTTTAAATTTAATTGTTACCTTGAATAAATTATACTTTATAATGTATTAAATCAAATTAATTATTTTTCATTTTCATCCGTTTTAAAAAGGGTTTAAGTAAATGCTCAAGAGTTCACTATCCGCGGATATGGTTCAGATGCCCTAGTTAACCTTCTTAGTAAAACTTGCAGTTGTAAAGTGCTTGACATTCAACATTTACCTTGTCCTCATGCACTAGCAACACTAAAACACCAACGGAAGCCGGATTTTGGTTCAAGAAGTTACATTGAACTTTGCTCTCTATATGGAAAATCACTACATGCCAACTTATTCGGAAATGATATATCCAGTTCCTCTAGAGGAGCAGTGAGTGTTGCCGCCAGAGTTGGTTCACATTATCATCCGTCCGCCATTTAAGAAGACAGAAAAGGAGAGAAAAAGAGTTAAGCATATTCCATCAGCCTATGTGGTTCCCCAGAGGATCCAGATGATGAATAAGTACTCAAT
This sequence comes from Pistacia vera, assembly GCF_008641045.1. Lineage (NCBI taxonomy): Eukaryota > Viridiplantae > Streptophyta > Magnoliopsida > Sapindales > Anacardiaceae > Pistacia > Pistacia vera. Next base: position 1,118,345 of record NW_022196095.1, read on the forward strand.
TTGCAAGCAACCTGGCCACAGGAGAAGCAATTGCCAAAATCGATCATATGCAGACCTAGAAACTTAAGTTCGAATTGATAAGTAACAAGAAAGCAAGCAATCTATAGATAAGATCGGATCGCTTAACTAATCGACTATTATCTGTAGATCAAAACAACAGATCATTTAAGCGATCTTAGGTTGCTTAAGCAATTTGATGTTCAGATATGTAGGTAACAGCCGATCGCTTAAGCAATCTGCTCTTATCTGCAGATCTAAACATCAGATCGCTTAAGAAACCTAAGATCACTTAAACGATCTGCTGCTCATATCAGATCTAAACACTAGATCGCTTAAGTGATCTACTACTCAAATCAGATCTGGTGACCACCAGATTGCTTAAGCGACGTAAGGTCGCTTAAACGATCTTTTCTTATATGAAGATCTGACAAGCAGACTGCTTAAGCGACTGAAGATCACTTAAGTGATCTTATAAAGTTATTATGTTTCTCTTTTGTGGTGCATTAAACTGATTTTATATTCTTGTATTTCTAGCTAAGTCATCAAGAAGAAGGATGAAATCGAGAGAGTTTCCAAGGCCAACCATTTTCAATTTTTATGTTTTAAATTTAATTGTTACCTTGAATAAATCATCCTTTATAACATATTAAATCAAATTAATTATTTTTCATTTTCATCCATTTTAAAAAAGGGTTTAAGTAAAATTTCACATATTACCTTTGTACGACACTGATTGCTACCCAAAGAAGTAAGATAAACAAAATAAATATTATCAACATAATTGTCATATCAAGACAATCAATCAATTTACAGAAATAGTCACAAGTGTGGCATTGTAACGCTCCACTTGAAGTACGTAGCTAATGTTTATTGTTTTGCTCTTATTTGCGTAGGTATATTGTTCATATTGTTTGGTTGGCCTTTGGTTGAATGGATGTATGGGTTTGGTTGAGTGGTTGCCCTGAAATTGTAAAGACTTGGCGAAATCTTGGTGTTACAGACTTCGCCGGGGCAAAGAATAATCTTTGCCACGGCGACGAGGTTCTGCAACCAAAAAGGTAGGTTCTGTAATTTTTCGCTGGGGCGAAAAAAGAATCTTTACTGCGGCGAAGAGCCGAATAAAATGTGTATTGAGGTTTCTAGAGAATTCTTCCATAGGGGCAAAATGACCTTTCTACCCTTAGTTAGCAGGAAAAGTGGGGAGTAAAAGGTAAGAGAATTTTATGGAGAGTATGTTAGAGTGGGGGTGTGATTGTAATGATTGAAAGGACAAAGATGAAATTTTGAAGAAGGAGCAAGGTCAATATGGGAATGAATGAATATATTTTGAGCTCAAAAAGGTTGAAGCTTAGTAAACCGTTCATTCATTCTTCTTCCACCGCCATACTCTTTCACCATTTCCTCTCAATTCTTCCTTCCATATTTTAAGGATCTTTGAGGGTTTTTAGTTGGATCTTGGTAGAAAATCAATCTAAGGCATCCTAAGGTAAGGATTCTTGCTTAGATGTGAAGTTTTGCATATATTTGTACATTGAAGACTTATGGTTTTATTGTGTGAAGACGTAGAGAAGAGACAAGTATTTTAAAGGAAGGGAAAGTGCAAGTGTGATCTCTCCATTGCAAGTAAGTAAATCCCAATCCAAGTTGATATTTGAGAGCTCTTTTGTTTGAGTAGAGATTTAGTAGAGATTTAGTAGGAATTGTGTGTGTATGATAGCTGATATGTGATTGAGAATTGAGATGGAGATGACTAATTGTTTTGTGGTTGGTAAATACACTTCAATCATGAGAAGTGTGATGTGTGATGAGAATGTAGTTGAGATGAAATTGGAGGAGATTGAGAAATCCTTTTGGAAGTGTTATGTTGTGACAGGAATATAGCTTGGTGAGGGAGTTTTCTCCCATTTTGGATGGTTCAAGAGAGGAATAGAACCATAAATATAGTAGAGTTTATGTATGCACATTAGTTGTTTGATGAAATGCCTAAGAGAATCATGAGTAGTAAACCTTAATTCTTGCAACATTGCATGTTGGCATTTCATGAGTGCATTGCATTAGGGGAGAAGATTAATTGTGCATTGAGAAGTGGCTTGAGAAAGAGTAGAGAACTATGTGTATGAACCACTCTAAGAGTAGAGAGAATGAGAAAAATACTAAACACGGGTCTGTGCTTTGTGATCTCCACCCGGTAGATACTCAAATGGGTTGGTGCTTTGTGATCTCCACCCGAAAGTTATGAAAAGCGGGTTAGCTTTGTGATCTCCATCCGGAAGTCACAAAGAGTGGGTTGGTGCTGTGTGAACTCCACCCGGCCGTGCCTCCGGTAAGATGAGGCTGTGACGTATAGCAGAAATTAAGTAAGAGAACTGTGTGAAAGAGAAAATAAATGAGATGAGAAAAAGTGTAAGGAAAGAATTAAGAACAAGAAGTTACGGGGACAGTCGTAGAGGATTTACTTACTAAGCATTATTTTGTGCTCACACCGTTGTTTTCTTTGTGGATGCAGGATCTAGGTGAGAATGCAATTGGATGGGCGTCGACAAGCGAGGAGCAATAGCTACACTGTCCGCTATTTTAATATCATTTTGTAAATGATAGTTTATTTTGTATAAAGAATGTTTATATGTAATAAAATAAAATTTTGGGCCCATTTACTTTTGCTAATATCCATGTATTCTACTTGATATATTTCTATGAGTACCCTAGATAAAGCAGTCATTACAGGCATGTTAGTAGAAATGTACCTCATTTCACAAATATGGATGGTTATGATTGAATATAGAGCTCACCCACAATACGGAATATAATTTCTCATTCAAACGTGCACAATATCAAAAGATCGGCGAGATAAGAAGCAAAATGGCTTTGGTCGCTTAAGCGATCATGAATCACTTAAGCGACCAAGGCCAAAAGTGAAGAATCACTTAAGTGACCTTGATTCTACCTTGGACATGATCGTTAAAGCGATTGTAGATCGCTTAAGCGACAAAGGGTAAAAGTGAAGAATCACTTAAGCGAGACCTTAAATCGTTTAAGTGATCGTGCACTTAGGGTGACTTGATTCTACCTTGGACATGATCGCCTAAGTGACCAAGGGTAAAAGTGAAGCATCGCTTAAGTGATCTTGATCCTCGCTTGTATGTGATCGCTTAAGCGACTAAGGCTGAACATACTGGATCACTTAAAAGAGACCTAAGATCACTTAAGCGATACAATATAGTCGGATAACCTTTATTCTGCCTTTGACAAGATCGCGTAAGCGATTTATTATCGCTTAAGCAACCAAGGCTAAATAGACGGTATCACTTAAGCGAAACCATATATCGCTTAAGCGACCAAGGCTAAATAGACAGGCTCGCTTAAGCAAAACCATATATCGCTTAAGCGATTAAGGGTAATTTACTTTGATACTTTAAAAACATTAAAATTTGTATTATATAAAATCATTCTATACTATAATATTTCTTTTCAATGTTTATTTAACCATGTTTACATACAAACGTAAAAGAATTAATTTACTTAAAATATATAATAGTGACTGGAAATGACCTTGAGGAAAGGAAAGCTTTGAGGCAGTACCTAAAAACAGAATTTGACATAAAGGAGCTGGGAAAACGGAAGTCTTTTTTGGGGATTGAAGTGGCTCGCTCCAGTAAAGGGATTTTTGTTTCTCAACAGAAGTATATACTCGACTTATTGCAAGAAAGAGTAAGACGACGCCAGCTGATACACCGATTGATCCGAACCATAAGCTTGGAGAAGCTAGTGAGGATGCTACAGTGGACAAGGGTATTTATCTTCAATTGGTTGGAAGATTGATGTCGCATACACGGCCAGACATAGCATATGCGGTCAGCATTGTGAGTCAATTCATGCACAACCCCAAGAAGTTCATTTGCAGGCTGTACACAGGATTTTACATTACCTAAAAGCAGAAAAGGAATTATGTTCAAGAAAGGAGCTGAGCTGACATTAGAAGCATATACTGATGCAGATTACGATTGATTAAGTGATATAAATAATCAAATCAATTGACACAAGACAGATCATAGTCCACTAAAGTAATCATACAGTCAAAATTGAAGCTTATTTCAATCTAATCATTTTCAAATACATCATCCATATTTATAAAATCAGGTATGTTTCTACTAACGTGTCACGCTAGTGCACTATGACATTCATTCATATATCATACTGTTGTAAACTTAATATATGTTAATGGAATTAGGTTGCAAATAATCCTTCTTAATTGGCCTTAATAAGTGTTACTAACCAATGTCGCTTAAAATTAACGTTAATAATCATGTGATGTGAACATCTGAAGTTCACATTAACGTCACTTAATATGGGGTTAACAACCTAATCCAGAAAAAACATAAAAAAGGATTCGTTTAAGCGATCTTGTCATCGCTTAAGTGATCCAGTGTTTATAAGTTTTCATCGCTTAAGCGATAATGTCAATCGCTTATGCGATCTTGTGCAAGGCATAATGAACATATTTCGAATACGCTGGATCACTTAAGAGATTTTATTTCTCTCTTAAGTGATCCTGTGTATTTAGCCTTAGTTGCTTAAGTGATCTAGTACAATCGCTTAAGCAATCACGTACAAGTAAGAATCAAGATCACTTAAGCGATGCTTCACTTTTACCCTTGGTCGCTTAAGCGATCAATGATCGCTTAAGCGTTCATGTCCAAGGCAGAATCAAGATCACTTAAGTGATACTTCACTTTTACCCTCGGTCGCTTTAGCGATCACGTACAAGGCAGAATCAAGATCTGCCCAAATGCATGATTGCTTAAGTAATTTACTATATTGCTAAGCGATTTTTCGCTTTTACCCTTGGTCACTTAAGCGATTTAGGATCGCTTAAGTGATCAAGTCCAAGGTAGAATCAATATCTGTCCAGATGCACGATCGTTTAAGTGATTTACTATCTCGCTTATGCAATTCCTCGCTTTTATCCTTGGTCGCTTAAGTGATTTGGTATCGTTTGAGCGATCAAATCCGAGGCTGAATTAACATCTATCCAAATGCACGATCGCTTAAGCAATTAATGGTCTCACTTAAGTGATTCTTCACTTTACCCTTGGTCGCTTAAGCAATTTTGGATTGCTTAAGCGATCAAGTCCAAGGCAGAATCAAGATCTACCCAGAGGCACAATCACTTAAGCAATTTATGGTTTCACTTAAGTGATTCTTCGCTTTTACCCTTGGTTGCTTAAGCGATTTGGTATCGCTTAAGCGATCAAATTGAAGGTAGAATCAGGATCTGCCCAGATGCACGATCACTTAAGTGATTTATGGTCTCGCTTAAGTGATTCTTTACTTTTACCCATGGTCGCTTAAGCGATTTTGGATCGCTTATACGATCAAGTCCATGGCAGAATAAAGATCTGCCCAGATACACGATCGCTTAATCGATTTATTGTCTTGCTTAAGCGATCCTGTACAGAAAATCCTTGGTCACTTAAGCAATCATGGGTAGTACCTATTTTTTCCAGCTTTTCTCCTGAATTTTGACAAACTAAAATCACCAACACATATTAATTCTATATTTTCTCCTGAATTTGACAATCTAATTGCATCAACACATCAATGTCATGTAACAAGAATACTAAATAAACTCAAACTCAAAAGAGAGAAAGAAATACTTAATTGCTTTTGTACAAATCTGAAATGTGTCAATTACATTAAATTACAACATTATATACAACAAATAAATGTCCTATATACACTCAAAACAAAAGCAAGGCCAGCAGCCTCCATCCCCCCTCTTCATCATTCTCTCCAGCCACTTCCCAATCCTCCAAAATTATCTAACACATCTTCAGCATCAGCAGCAACAGCAATAGCCTCTTCGTCTTCTTCTATAGCACCCCTTCCAACATTATCCAACCTTGGCCACAAAGCATACATAACACCACAGCCCAAGTATCAACAGCCTGACACCTAACAACACCGGCTAATCCAATTCAAGACAATCCAATTATTCAAGACAACCCAATAAGATATCATCATATAAACTACAAAATTCTAAGTCCAACTTCCATACCTTTTGATGACAGTATCAATAATGACTTGGATTGGGTTCTGGTTAGTCAAAAGGGATCTATATGCCCATAGAAGCACTCAACAATCTAGCACTTCCGACAACTGCTCATTTTTCATCATTCAAGTCGTCCGTCGGGGTGTTGGTCATGTTGAACTCAATAAATTTTAGTGCATATGCCTCGCAATCAGCACTATAATAGGAGGAAGACATTAGCATTAGAATCAACTTATAGAAAATTTGTATTATGCAAGTTATATACAAAATTAACCTTGAGTCATTTGTCAAGACAGGAAGGCGCTTGAATACACATAGTGGCTACAACTCCATCTTCAACTGCCTCTCTCGACAAATACTTGGGTTGCAGTCAAGGAGCTGTAGCAAGCCCTCCTCTAGTAGCGCAACAACGATTATCCAATGCATATCCCTGATGTTCATGATGCAGTATACTCTTTTAACGTTTGCGCAACTGTTGCCCTGTTTAGGCCTTTCCCCTCGTACATACTGCATCATCCTATCATCAAACTAAAAATCGTCAGTGACACCGTCGAAGTCATTTGTGGTTAACTTTTTCCGCTTGCCTCCCCTTGTTGTACCTCTACATATGGCCTCTTTCATTAAAGTGTCATATGTAGCTTCTAATGTTTGGCCAAAAGCCACATCAGTGATGGCATAGTGCACATACAAAATATCACCATTACTGCTCTATCGTAGCCTCATAAGTGCTAATACCTCATCGATGTGCTACATCAAGTAAAAACAACATGATAAGTATAAAATACCTCATGGAATACATAAGCAAAAATAAGGGAAAATAACTCATCGAGTCGTCGAGGCACCTGCCCATCGTCAATATCTTTTCAAACCACTCTCAGGAATAATCCCCAGTCTTGCACTTCATATGCCCATCACTTCTAGAATCATTGTAATAGACATAGAAGAATTTTTTATTTTCCTCATCTATTGGCCTATACAAATCAACCTTTAACTACTTTGTTTTCACTTGCCCAGTTCCTCCACCTTCCTTCTCCATTTTCACTTCCCCACTTCCTTCGTGCCCCGCCTCACCCTCTTTTCACTTCCACACTTCCTCTGTCTTCCTTCTTACCCTCCTCTATTTTTGCTTCTCCACTTTCACGAACTCCCTCATTTTTTTCTTTTTTTTCCCTCTTCTTTCCATATGTTACTACCGTGCAAGGAGAAATTACATGCTTACTCTTTCGGCTCTCTCTTTTATGCTCAGGTTGGACTTCAAGCACTTTCAATACCCCACTAACTTCCTCCTCCACCCTACTAACCTTCTTCGCCACCCTATCAACTTTCTCCTCCACCCTTTTCATCCGCTCTTCCATCTTCTCAAACCTCTCATAAATGGCTGTTGTAAAACTCTCAAACAGACCATTTATGAGGTCTACCTCATTCTCCCGAGCCCAATGCCTCGACAAAGTGGTACTTGTTGTACTGGTTTGCCAATTAGGTAGAGACATACGAACTTCCTCATCCCCCTCCCTCTCGCTGATTAAAGCTTCATCATCCTCGGTGTCAATAACATTCTCAAGCAGTGGCCCTGCAACTGCACTCACATGCATGACCCCTTCTAGGTCTCGCATTAGGTGGTCTATCCCTTCATCTGCTGCATCGTCTAGTGCTTTGAACGATGTAACATACTCCCGTTTCACCCCTAGTAGCGATGAGGAAGGGACAAACAACTCCTTGCAATAAGAAAAAAATCAATCAAATTTAAGCCACATTTAAAAGCAAGTGCATGTTCAAAAGATTAATCTTTTAATCTTAGTCGAACCGCTTTTATTTCTATGTCTATTTTGTCCTAATCCCAATGGGTACACTTCTCGATGTGCCACTGCAACATCATAGGAAATTGCAGTCACTCATTTGAAGTCTTCATCCTCCCCCCCACCTCAGCTAGGACAGGGACGACCTCATATATCTAAGCCTAGATTGTAAAAAAATAGTCCATATCATAATTAAAACACATATAATAAAAAAAAATAACAAAAAGGTATTAATATTTACCTACATTGCCCATGGGAAGCCAAACAAATTGTACGTGCTCAGTCTATTCTTCTCGATAAATTGGCGATGCTTTAACGCCATGTCTTTTTCTTGTAGGGAGTCCATGGTTAGCTGATTTTTAGCCAAGTTATCGGCTGCTCTTCCGCATCTGGAAATACCCCACATCTTAAGCCTGTCATCAGGGCATATTCCATCATCCAAAACGTAGTGGCTTCCCATCCAGTACGAACCACATTTCATTTTTTTTTTTTTTTTTTTTTTTGCTTTTAAGTGAGTGCAGCAACATATAATGCACTCCCTGCCCCATAACGCCCTTTTCCAATTTTCTCTGATGTTCACAAAATGACCGAAACAACTCTCTTTGAATCGGTCCATACCCTTCTTCTGTTCCTGTAAAATCTCCATTATTCTCGTAAAAATTTGCCAACTCAACATAACTATCACTCTTACGGGGAAGTATAGTACCTTATCGCTTACAACCTCCAACCCATAGTCTTTATAATTTACGCTTCATAAAATCTGCACAATCGATATAAACTAAATATCAGCAAAATAAAAAATAAAAAACCAAAACAACCAATAGGCTACCAATAGGCTACCAATTTGGGGGATATGGGCTTCGAGGGCATCAGGGAGTGGGTGTTTTTGGCCTCGAGAGGATCGGGGAAGCCAATGCAAGCCCTACGACGCTGTTGTGGCAGGTTCCATGAGGTTGGAGGGCTAGGGATGGCAGAAGGTGGCGGAACTGTAGGGTAGCCCTCCAACCCCCTATTCCGCCACCTCCTGCGATCCCCAGCCCTCCTACTTCCCACAAACAACCTCCCTATGGCCTCCCTTACCTTCCCCCACCCTCTAGAACCCAAACAAAGCCATTCCCCTAATGCTTGCCAACTACTCAATAAAACGCCACAACCACCATAACAATAAAACCAACTACATATCCCCCAAATTTGCACAAATCAATCAAATTCAAAACAAGAAGTAAAAAACGTACCCTTTCTTCACCGGCATCCTCTTCCTCGCCTGAATTCTCGCTGGCGTCCTCCTTTTCAGAACCATTTTCTGATTCTTCTCTCTGTTCTTTTGCCGCCATTGTCTCCTCTGCCTTTAGACCAACTTGACTCATTGGATGATCCACCGGAGTGCCTTCTTTGATAGCCTTTGAACTGTCGCCACCATCGGAGTCTAGGAGTTGGAGTGGGGTTAGGTTTTCCTCCTCTTTGTGAATATCAGCCATGATTTTGTGTAAGAAAGCTTTAGGATTGAATATTTGTCAGAAATATGACACTTTTATTGTCAAAAATCGTAGAGAAATCAAAGGTGTTTGTCAGTCCTTTTTTTGGATATTTGGCTCGATTAAGCGATTTTGAATGGTGGAGTCGTTTTTAATTTTCAAACTTTAAGCAAACTTTCGTTAATTATAATATTACTCACATATGTTTAAAATTTTTTAATTTAACCCATTTTACATGTTTAATAAATCCTAAGTATGCCACGTCAGTTTTTCTAAATTAAAAAAAAAAAATTGTAAAATATTTTCACGGTCATTTTTTTAAGTGCAAACTTGGGAGGTCGGGCAGTTAAATTTCCTCAATTTTTCCATAGTCAAATGAGTTATATATCCGCATGTAAAAATGAAGGAGGGTAGCTTCTAATATATATAACAATTCACAAATCCCCTCTCAAATTCAGTCGAAAATGTTTCACTTGTTTCTTCAAAATCAGCTTTAAAACTTAGATTTTCATCTTCATTTTCAGTTTCCCAAAATCAACTCACAAAATCACCTAAACACGCCTCTACTTTTAAACACCATCCTCAACTTCATAATTTCCTCCATGTAAATTGTAGATCTGGTAACTTCTCTCTTGATCAAGCTCTTTATTTCTTCGATTACATGATTCATATGCACCCAACTCCGCCTATCTCATCATTCCATGTTTTCTTTACTACACTCGCTAAGAAACAACATTACGATCAACTCCTTTTACTGTACACGAGGTTCGTTTCACCTGGGCTATTGTCTGATTTTGTTTTTTTGAACATTATCATTAATATCTTATGCAAAAGAGGTACGCTTTATGATGGTTTGTTGTTTTTGGGAGTATTTTTAGGAGGGGTTTTTACCCAAATGCTGTGACTTTTAATTGTCTCATTAATGATCTTTGTATGGAGGTTAAGATTAAGAAGGCGATTGAATTGCTTAGGAAAATGGGTTCTTTTGGTTGTACGCCTGACGTAATTACTTTTGGGACTTTGATTACTGGGTATTGTCGAACAGGCAATGTCACTAATGCCCTTCAGTTATTTGAAGAAATCCTTGATGGGAATGGGAAATATGGTTCCATTTGTAAGCTTGATATTGTTTGTTATGGTAGTGTTATTGATGGTCTTTGCGAATATGGGTTAATAGACAAGGCAAAAAAACTGTTTTTAGAAATGAAGAGTAGGGGCATTAACCCAAACGTGGTAACTTACAACTCACTAATTTATGGTTTGTGTAATACATCTAATGGGGAGGAGGCTAAAACTTTGTTTATGGAGATGTTGGATGAAGGTGTACAACTTGATGTAGTGACATTTAATGTGGTAATGGATGAAATTTGAAAGAATGGAAAGATGAAAGAAGCCAATAGATTGCTCCAACTGATGATTAATAGAGGTGTTCATCCCAACACAATTACTTATTCCGCAATTTTGAGCGGTTATTGCTTGGAAGGTAGAATTGACGATGCAAGAAAGCTATTTGATTCTATGGCAAGTAAGGGGTGTAAGCCTAATGTTTTTAGCTACAATATTTTGATGGAAGGTTTTTGTTTGGCAAATAAAATTGATGATGCTAATGAGTTGTTTGCTTCGATGTTTAAGAAGGAATGCATGCCTAATGAAGTTAACTACAATACTCTAATCAATTGGTATTGCAAGAATAAAAAAGTTAATGAAGCTATGAGTCTTTATAGGGACATGATTTCAAAGGAAGTTACGTTAACGGTTGTTACTTATAGCACCTTGCTAATTGGCCTTTTTATGATTGGTAAAGTTGGACATGCAAGGAAACTATTTGGTGAGTTGCAACGCAATAATGTTCCACCTAATTTATTTGCGTATAATATTCTCATTGATGGGTTCTGCAAAAATGGTTGTGTTTTGGAAGCTGTTGAACTGTTTCATATTTAAAAAATGGAAACATTCAACCTCACATCAGAACCTTCAAATGTCTCATTGATGGGTTGTGCAAAACAGGGAGACTCAAAATTGCTTGGGAACTATTTCACAGATTGCAAAATAAAGGCTTTGTTCCAGATGTTGTGACATATAACATTATGATGCATGGACTTTGTAAAGAAGGGAATTTAGAAATGGCAAGTAATTTGTTATCAGATATGGAGCAAAACGGTTGTGCTCCAAATATAGTCAGTTTTTATACGCTTATGTGTGGTTTCATGCGAAATAATGAGACTTCAAAAGTGGTTGAACTTCTTCACAAAATGAATGAGAGAAATCTGAAGCCAAATGTAGCCATTGCTTCAATAATTGTAGATCAACTGGTAAAGTATGAAACTTATCGTGAGTTCTTAAAGTTGCTTCCGTCATTCTCTGCCCATCATTTTGGATCAGCAGTGCATTAAATTATTTTGGATTTTATATAAGCCAATTCTTACAATTTGTACTTTCCATCATTTACTCATCTTCTATGATAGTGTTTACAATTTTCGCCTTTCTATTCCAAACGTTTTCAGTAAATTCTAACTTTAGAAATAAGTGGAAAGATGGCCTATGTTCAGAGCTAATGTGAAAATGGAAAGAACAACAGAAAATTGTTGGTGATGGCCAGCGTTGAATATTTCAATTGTCTCCAGGAGTTATACTAATAGCACTATTTTTATTTTGTCTTGTACACAAGGTCGCCCTAAAAAATACCAAAGGGAATTCGACTTGAAGGCACCAATGTTGACTAGGGAAAGAGATACTTGAGGTAAATGAGGAATTTGATCTGATATGAAACCTCTTTTGAATGAGAATTTTGATCTGATGTAAAACTTCATAAACTAAAGGTTATGGTAGAAACATCATTTTCCCTAATGGTTAGCAGGAAAGTTGTTTGACCCCAATAACAGTAGAAGATCTGGATGATGCTGCTAAGAAAGCATTTAAACCAACTGTCAAACGAGTAAATCGATGATACAAGCCTGCTGTTCCTATTCTTCATACTTTTTTAGAATTTTTACGAATTTTGATGAAACGAATCAATTGAATATTTGTTGATGATAAAGCAGGAAGGGTAAAACTTTCTTCTATTGCCTTTTAAAATTATCTGTTTTGTGGTTAATTGAATTGTTGTGTTTCTAATGGGAACCCACCCCAACAACTCAAACAATTAGGCTAGACTATGAGTCTTTCATGAGCTTGGGTAGAACTCTCCTTGGAAAACTGGTTTGCCAAGAGAGGGTGTCCAAGCCCTTTATAACCCACATGCCCACCATTTTCTCTTCCAATGCGAGATCCTAACATTCCACCACGTTTTCGCAACCGACGTCCACGTCAGTCTCTTTACCCCTGTTGGGCTCTTTACCCCTGTTGGCCTCTTTACCCCTTGGGTGACTACGCGGACCCTCTTTCTTTCAGGCCTCCATGCCCTTTCTCAGAGTAGTAGCCCAAACCCAAGGTTAGCCTACCACGAGTCAGCCTGCCACGTAGGCAATGTCCCATTGGCACAGGATCATGTTTTGATACCAATTGATAGGAACCCAACTCAACAACTCAAACAATTGGGTTAGGCCATGGGTCTTTCATAGGCTTAGGTAGAACTCTCCTTAGAAAACCGGTTTGCCAAGGGAGGGTGCTCAAGCCCTTTATAACCCACATGCCTACCCTTTTCCCTTCCAATGTGGGATAACAGTTTCTTTAAAATATTTTATGCCGTTACCAAAATTCTTCAATCTTCAACTTCTTCTTCAATCTTCAATCTTTGGGCCTTCGACATCTTTAATCTTCGGCTTCTTCTTCTTTAATCTCCAACCTTCGACCTCTTCTTCTTCAATCTTCAACCTTCAGCTTCTTCTTCTTCGATCTTCAATCTTCGGTGTCGGTATCTTCAATCTTTGGCTTCGGCATCTCCAATCTTCGGCAGTACTAGAGTCAAGCATCTGACGAGGTTTGTGTTTCAACTTTCATCTTCACTTCACTTCACTTCAATTTATTGTTATTGTTAATTTGTTATTGTTGTTATTGTTAATTTCATCTCACTTCTTTAATTTCTCGCTCAAAGTCAGGCGGCATCAAAACATAACTTCACTCACTATCCTTAACCAAGCTACTGCAACACCAAGACCTCATGCTGATAAGGCCATTAGAGGTGAAAAGATATCATATTTGATAGGGCATTGGATAAGTTGATGGTTTTTTTTTTTTATGTGTGTGTGTGTGCACGTAATTGGTTAGGGTGCATTTGTTTTAGTATTTTGGATAATATTTTTGAAAAAGTAAGAGTTGGGTGATAATAACGAAGTATGATTTGAAAATTAACAAAAACACCACTCTATGTTTGTTAATTTACAAAACACCCATATAATAAAAACATTAAAAATTACAAAAACACCCCACCCACCCATTAAATACCAGCCACCATCATCGGAGTCGCTGTATCGGTGCATGACCTACTACATCTGGCCGGTCATGCGTCGAGATTGCCTTTTTGAGCCAAATCTACTGTAGATCTGACCGCGTTGATGACCAAAGATATGGCTGTTGTTGATGACCAAAGATATGGCTGTTGTTGATGACCAAAGATATGGCTGTCGTTGATGACTAGCTACGATCAAAGATCTGGCCATCAACGACCAGATCTTTGGCCATGGATCTGGCCCTTTATCTGGTCGAAAAGGGTATGATCTGGCCAGTAGTGCGCCATTATACCAAATTCTGACCACCTTCCGACGGTGGTAGTTGGAATTTGGCAAATGTGGGTGGGTGGGGGTGTTTTTGTCACTTTCTAAACTTTTTTGGAGTGTTTAGTTAAATTAACAAACTTAGGGGGTTTAAATTAATTGAATAAATTATAATAATATTTTCAGAATAAGGAAACAAATGTGTATTTTTTGGAAATGATAGGAATAAGATAGGGAAAAATAGGGAAACAAATGCACCCTTAGTTTCTAATATCCAAATTGTCAATTGGTAAGTGTTTGGTTTTCATTTTATATTTTTATTTTTTTGGTTAAAGCTCGAAACATATTGCTGCTTTTGTATATTTCTAAGTGGCCCATTTAAGCATTTTGTGAACTGAATGTTTGTCATCTTGATGATTTATTTCTTCACACCTTGTGGGATTGGTATGGATTTATGAGAGGAATGTTTGATATTCAAATTGGAAGTAACAAATTCATTTTGTTTTGTATGGTGTTTCATGCAATTAATTCCATGTGTTACGAGAAGCCTTAGTTTACAATTTTCGTGCTATGGTTGCAATAATGGATTGGGTTTTTTGTGAATCTACATCTGGCAATGCTATTGTTGTGAGAAGTCCGGATAAGTGCCAAACTGATTTCTTTTTAAAAGGGAAAATGTTCGACAGTCGCAGGTGTTAGAGATTTCTCTCGCTTAGTTTGAAATCCTTGTTTTGAGAATAGGGGTTTGAGATTGTTTTTGTGGGATTCTTTGCGCATTGCAGTGTGCCAAATTCTCCATGTTCATTTCATTTTAGATTTGGATGAATTTGTTACAAAAATTTATTAATTATCAGTGTTATAATTTGGATTTTGTTAATTTTTTATTTATTTGTTGACGTCATGCTAATGTCACAATCCGACTCATCGGTCGAATCGGTCTGCCTGGCCAACCCAAGACCCAGTGACCTGACAGGCAGGGCCGGACCCAGGCCCCTTGAGGCCTACCCTCAACTTTAAAAAAAAAAATTGAAAAGCTTTTATAAAAGGTGTAAAAAAAAAAAAAAGAAGTTAAAAGTTAAAAAATTAAAAAGTTAGGTTTTGTCTTTTTTATATTCAGTTTTTCTAACCCAATTCTCAACTTCCCTTTTACATGCGAATCTGGATTTGGAGTGATTGTAATCCATATTTTGTAAACCTTTGTGTATTTTACTTTTGTTAGAGTTGTGATTGAGCTCTAAATTTGTATAGAATATTTTTGGTGGATTTGTGACTGTTATAAATGATAATCCTATTTTTCCCTATGATTTCGAATTAAATTTCAATAGGATTTAGGATACTTCTCATACTATTTGGGCCATAATTGCTACCTAATTCTATTAATTTATCTTTACAGGCATAAACAATGATTTTGAGCATAAATGATAGTTTTGAGCGTAAATTGCATAACTTGAGCTTGGAAACTCAGAATGACCTGATTTTAGAAGCTTTGGAAAGCTAAGAAGCAGGGCTACAACTTTCATGTTTTGGGTTTTTCCTAATTCTGACTGGACAAGGGTGAAAACTTGGCTTGAAGTCGTGAACAGTATGTTAGAAACCGAAGAAAAACATCTTTGGATATGCTTCAGTATTTCTGCCATAACTTGAGCTGTAGACATCGGATTGTGATGATTCTTTAACGAGTAGAAATATAATTTAAAGCGCTACAATTCATATGTTTAACACTTTTCCATATTAAGACTCTTTCATGCTCAAATTTGGCTCGAAAAATTTTTCGCTGTGGCAAGGAAAAAGCTTCGCCGCGGCAAAACTGTGTCAGATGTGAAAAATAAAACGACGCGTTTTGGCTTGCTAGGGCTTGGTCCTTAAGTGAAAGAGATATAAATTAGCATAAAAATAAAAGAAAAAGAAAAAGGGTCTTGGTTCGTCATTTGGAAGGCAGCTCTTGGAAGGAGAAGATTATTGAAGATTTGGGCTTCAAATTAGAGAAAATTTCTCCATCTTTTGCTTGTTTTTCAATGATAAATCTTGATTCAGTTTGTTTTTGTTATTTTATTTTGTTTTTGAGTATGAATTGAGTTGTTTAGCTAGGGTTTGATGTAACCTTGATACAATTATTCAAATTTATATGAATTGATTTACTTTGAGTTTTAATTTCAAGATTGAGTGTTTATCTCTTTGCTTAATGACTTTTGGATGTTTGATCACCATTCAAATGTGTGTTGTTCACAATGAGATTGAGAAGTGATTTGTGATTGTGCCTCTTGGGATAAATACCGTAGATTAAGCAAACGCTAGAGATAGGTTTAGCGATTTATGAAATCTAGATAGAATTCCATAAAGCTTAAAAGATTTTGAACTATTAATCTTCATTTTGTTGGGTACGGAAGCTTAATAGGGATAAGTAAGAAAATATAGCCTGAGAAGGTATGTTTTACAACCTAGGGAATTCGATTTTCAATCAAGGAATTAGAACTTAGGTAATAGATTCTATGATTTGGGTTAGCGTATCTAGGTGAAATCAACACCCTGGCATTTTTTTTAGCATTTTGTTTAATTAGTTAAGTTGTTGGGTTTTGCTTTAATTTCATTATCATTCATTTATATTTTCTCAAATTGTATTTAGTTAGTTAATTTTTCATCAATCCAATTTATTGTTGCTTCAATTAGGACTTAAACTAGAAAAATCGGTACTTAGTAACACTATCCTTGTGGGAACGATACTCTACTTATCACTTTATTAATTTTTGCGACTAGTGCACTTGCTACATTTGCATTTTTGTCAAAAATACGTATAAGTTAACTCTTTTGATTATATTGGATTTAAGTGGATCGTTAGATTCTCGTGGTTTTTTTATCTCTTCACATTGAAGAGGTTTTTCCACGTAACAATTTTCTTGTGTTTCTTTGTGAATTGAATGTTTTTTTCTTATGTTTTCACTAGTTGATTGGCAAACAGTGGCGGAGCGAGGGGTCCCCCCTGGAAAAAAATCCTAGGTCCGCCACTACTAACAGGGTCACTCTTGGGTCGGGTTTTAAAACCTTGGTGGTAGTAAATGTTCACAAATTTGTTTAAGGAGTTTGCCATGAAGAGGCCCAATGCTTTTGGATTCAAGTCTCTTCAATCCTTGTAGTATGTGCGAAAGGAGAGAGCCTTATGTTGATTTTTTCGGGCCCAATTTCTTTTGCGATGGCTTCAACTATTTCAAGAGCGAATCAACAACGATTCTCTAGGGATCCACTGTATTGGTTTGTTTGGTCGTTCATTTGAGCTTTTAGAAATTGGTTGATTAGGTAACCATGTATCCCATGAATCTCAACTCCCTCAAAATCTATAAGTGTATTGACAAAAATTGTGGCTATGTTTGTTTTATTATTTGAAGTAGTATTTTTGAAAAAATAGAGTTGGGTTGTTATTACGAGATAGGATTTAAAAATTAACAAAAACACCCCTTAAGTTTGTTAATTTAGCTAAACACCCCTAACAATAAAAAGTTTATAAATTAACAAAAACACCCCCACCCACCCACATTTGCCAGATTCTGGCCACCACTGTCAGAAGGTGGTTAGAATTTGACGTAATGGCGCATGACTGGTTGGATCTGGCCGGTCGTGCGTCGATATGTCCTTTTCTGGCCAGATCTATGATTTGGCTACATCTGGCCAAATGTGGTAGCCAGATCTTTGGCCGTAGATCTGGCTTTTTCTGACCAGATCCATTGTGGATCTGGCTGAAAAAGGCCAGAATGGCGCATTACCAGCCAGATCCAATCGGTAGTGCGCCATTATGCCAGATTCCGGCTACCTTCCAGTGATGGTGGCTGGAATCTAGTAAATGTGGGTGGATGAGGGTGTTTTTGTCAATTTATAAACTTTTTTTGTTGGTGTTTAGTTAAATTAACAAACTTACAAGGGTTTAAAAATAGTTGAATATAATATGATTGAATTTTCAGAATAGGGAAACAAATATGCATTTTGGGTAGGATAGGGCAAAAAAATTAAAACAGATAGACCCTGTAGTATCTTGAAGAGTTTTCTATAATGTTGATTGTATTTGGAATTCGTAGTAGTGAATGAGAGATTGGTCATAATACCATTTACTAGGTACAAGATCTACTTTGGATTTAAGTTTTTATTTAAACAAGTACAAGCTTGTAATCAGTTGTATTTTGTGAAAAAAAACAAAAAAATGAATACAGTAAGGAAACAGATATTGACCATGCATGAATATAATGTATAAATATATCTATTATATCCTTTCAAACTCTAAGTAAGTTCAAATCAAGTGAGGATCTATAACTGTAATTAGAATTTGTAAATATTGAACGAGAGATTGTTCATGTAATAAACATTAAATTAGCAATAATGATTGTACATAGAAATCTAATGCAAATATTTCATTTTATGAATCTATGTTAAATGTTATGAATGTATATTATTCATATGTTATGATATCAGTTTTACATTCTATTTTATTAATCTACATTTAATATTGTGACCAAAATTCTCTGTTAATTTGAGCTTTCACACGAGCAAATATATATCTTGTAAAGTGTTGATGCATGAATTTGACACCAACTAAACACACATATGAAATTTTGAGCTGGCCCAGAAGACACACGTGAATGGGGGATTGAGAATGTGAATGGTGGAAAGACAACGTTTAAAGTGGTTCAGATGCTTAGGCAAGCGAATCCTATGTTCACTGATGTTGCATTTATATTTGAAGGATCAGGTTGCGACTTAGCGAGCTGACTTTAGAGTATTGAGAATACAAAGGAGCGAGAGAATGAGCTATTACAGACAGTGATTAGCTAATCATGAGTAAAAATGAGCAAATCCCACAAACGGGAGAGAAGCTATCTATTTATAGCGGGATACGTTTGGGGTAATGATTACTGAATCTGTAAAAAGGGGTCAGGTACCGTGCAAATCCTCCTTTGCGTCCCGTTATTCACCTACTTGCGTGATTTCCTCGTTTTATGCAGGGATTAGACACGTGGATGACCTACAACCTTTCGTCAGTCTGGTGTGCACCCAATGCACTGGCAGGAGCATGCTGCTTATGCCAGCATGCGACGTGGCTGTGCCTGAATGGCTGCAGGATCTGCCTAGGCTCTGACCACTTGTGCTGACTGGGCTCTATGTCAGCCCTACTTTTCCACGCATAACAGAAGTCCCTTAATTTTTAAGGTTTGAGAATTGAACCTTGGAAATTATAAATGCCTTGATTTGATGTGCTTGAAGAGATTTTGGTCGAAGCGACCAGATTGTAAAGGAGGTCGAGAGGACATCTCCTCGCATGCGACCTGGGGTGATCTTTGCCCTTACAGTCAGCGACCTGGATTTGGGTACCCAGTGCTATAATGATGGTTCCAACCTGGATGGAATCCTCAACCTGTTTACACTTAGCATCTTTCAAGAGGATAAATGGTCGCTGCTTTGCGGTTGATGTCCGTCGAGGTCAAAGAATCACATCGCTTTGTAACTGATGTGAGACGAAGTTGAAGAGTTACATCGCCTCGCGACTTACAAAACGAACAGTGTTTTTCATAACGACCTCTTCAAATGTTATCCGTTGCACTTTTGTAGTGGATACATTAAATGAAGCACCTTTCGCTCTGACAGACGTGTCTTGAGCACAATAAGTGCCAACCATGCGCATTAAATGCGAGCCATGCTGAAACGACATTCCCTATCAGAGCATTAAATATGGACGTGGGCATATTAAATGTGGAGGAGGGAAAATGTGCCATCGCTTGAGCGTTTCAACAGAAGGGGATGACGATCTGATTTCCCGAGGCATGACGGTCACTCTTTCTCACTGATTCATGACACGTGGTCACGATCAAAGGGCGAATGTGTTTTCTGCCCAAACGTCATTTAACTTTGGGAAACCAAAGTGCCACTTCCTCAACTATATAAACTCGAAGCTCCCTTCAGGCAAAGTCACAGTACTTTCATTCTCAGAGAGAGCAAGAAATTTTCGTGAATCTTGGTTCTCTGCCTTCCAGAATGGTGTTTGTCTAATATTCGGAGCAGAAGAGCCAATCTTTCTCATTTCAAGAGGTAAAAACGATTCCCTTCTCCTATTTTTGGTTTGATTTTGCTTTCGATAGTCGCCATGCGACGACTGTCCGTTAGTAGCTCATCGGAGATGAAATATCCTCCGTTGGGTCAGGTCCATTGATGGTGGCCCTTTAAGTATTTTGTTACGGTTTTTCTAGGGTTTAGGGAGGAAATATTTATTCTCCTCCATGTCGTCGTACGAGATAGTGTACGAGGACTGAATGGTTCCCTATTTGTCGCTTTTGTAGACTGTAGGAGAATGGACCCCCCAACAACCAGAGCCGAGGAAGGGACCAGTTCGCCCATGCAGGATGCATACTTACCGAGGAAGAGCTTGAAAGGGTGGTAGACCAATACGCTATCAGCGTAGAGGTCTTCCACGATAGGACACACACAACTCAGTATTCACCACAAGGGTTGGCCGCGATCTCTGAGGACATTTTCAAGGGTGGGGGTTGATCCCTTTCCACCCCTTTGTCAGGTCGATCCTCGATAATTTCGAGATCGCTCCAATGCAGCTCACACCAAATGCGTACATGATTGCCGTTGCCATGTACATCGCGTGCTGTGAGAACAGGCTGGGCGAGCTAACCGTGGTTGAGCTTAGTTGCTCATATATTCTAAAAAAGAGCAAAGACAAGGATTCCTACTACTTGTCTAGGCGAACTACCATAGAAATGTGGATACACAGTTACCCGAGTAATGTAGGACCGTATGAGACGAAATTCTTTTTCTTTCATCACGACGACCTTTGCCACTTCCAGGAGCCGAGTAGGTTCTTTTTCCTTTTGAATTTATTGACTTTTATTTGTCTTTCACTAACGAGCCGTTTATTTTTCTGGCAGTTAACAAAATGACCAGTTTAGAGCTGCTCGCAGACCTAAACAGAATCACAACCTTCAGTTTTCTACCCAAAGCAAGTCACGACGCGAGGCTGCTTGTGACAACCCTGAATTTGCAGAAATACGGTTTCTTCAACCGAGACGTGACCTTAGAGACTCCGCCGACTAAGTTTTCTTGATTTCTTTTCGACTCTTTGCGTAGCGAACTGTTTTTATAACGGTGTTCGCATGCAGCAACCATGCCTCCCAAAGTACCCAATTGCCACAACCAAGGCAATTCTCCTTCCCCCGAAAGGGTTCCACTGGACCAGCTGGAGTGGCTCCCAACGGTCCCTCTAGAGGGGGCACGTTGGCAGCCGAACTGGTCTGACCTGAGGGCGCTGCTCGCCTTGAGCAGAAAGTCACAGCCTAGAGGCCTAAAAAGAGGAGACTGATTTGGACCGAGGAGTCGGAGTCTAAACCAGAGGGTTTGGGCGTCTAGCCCGAGAGGTCGCAGCCTTACCAAGAATTTCGCTCAGGAAGGCCAGCTTAGGGCACGACCGACATCTCTATCACTCCCGGGGGTAGCAAACGAGGCAACAGGTGACTGCAGTCTGGGAGGAGGTCGGGAAAAGAGCTGGTAGGGGGGACTCTACCTGATGCGAGCACTGGCACCCCCGTCTTAGAGTCAATGGGACATCTACCAAACCATCTGCAGCCGGTGGTCTTCACATTGCTAGAATACGGGCTTGCGAAGGCTTTCGAGTAGTTCATGGCCTTCGGTACCATGGACTTGATGACCATGTCTTTCCACCACTTGAGTCAGGTAAATGAGCTGCCCTTGGCGAGGGCATTTGCTTATGCGATATAAATAACTTTATTCTCTTAGCTATGCAGGCCCTGTTCTCCATGTACTTGTCCCTATAGAAGGTCCAGCTCGGGACTGTTGAGGGATTAGTGGAGATGAGGGAAGAGAATGCGCGACCTAAGCGGGACTTGGCAGCCGTTGAAGCAGAGAAAGATTTGTCCACCACCTCGGCGAACCAGTACCTAAACGAGAGGAATGCTGCTCTTCGCATGGTGGACTTTCAGAAGGCTGAGCTAGAGAGGCATGGGGAGGAGATGAATGAGGTCTAGAGGATGGTGGCCAGGCTCACTAGGGAGGCCGGTGAGAAAGACCAAGAGCTGAAAGCGGCCTCTGATCGGGCCTTGCAAGCAGAGCAGGAGAGGGGCAAGCTACGAGAGAATATCGAGAAGCAACGGACAGCGCTTGAGGCTGAGCTCCACTTTACTCGAGGCCGCGTCACTTTGCTAACTGCGAAGATGCAATAGCAAGAGGCAGAGATCGAGAATAGGGTTGCAGAATGGATGATTCAGTCCATCTTTGCCCTTATTTCGAGAAATCCTAAGATGGATCTGTCCGACCTCCCTGACGAGTATTGGAACGAGCTTGCTTCCATGGCGCAAGCCAAAGCTGAGGAAGCGGCTCGGGGACCTGACCTGGAAGAGGAACAGCCTTAGTTCATTCTAGAGGAGCCCGTGTCTGATTAGGCAGCCAGCGACCAGCTTGGGGAGAAGGACCAGTGATCCGCTTTTCCTGTTTTCTCCCTTTATGCTTATGTACTTTCCCTTTTCATAAATAAAGACATTGCTTTTCACAATCTTTCATGAGTATTTACAATTTTTGCATTCTTTACATATGAGATCGTATCCTAACTGTGTACAATAATATTGGTACAAGTTTATACGAACAAAATTGTATATATGGGAAAATGATTACAAATAATCAGAATTATACACTTACTATTACAAAGATTACGAAAATTAAGAACGACCTTTACAAGGAAATAATTGAGTTCGAAATTACTGATAATATGGTTGGAGATGCTCGACATTCCAAGCTCGAGGTACATCGGAACCATTCAGCCTTTTGAGATGTTAAGTCCCCGGTCTTATTACTTTAGCGATACGGTATGGGCCTTCCCAATTCGGTCCCAAAACTCTCGCACTTGGTTCTCTAGAACCGAGAAAGACTTCCTTCAAAACAAGGTCGCCGACCTGGAAGTCTTTTCTCCTGACCTTAGAGTCGAAGAACCTTTTCGCGCATTGCTGATAGGCTGCTATCCTTAGCTGAGCCTTGCTGCGATGTTCTTCAACTAGGTCCAGACTTGCGCGCATAAGCGTTTCATTGTCGACTTTGTTGTACAGGTCCCTCCAAAGTGAATTAGTTCCTACCTACATAGGGATCATCGCTTCGCAGCCATATGCTAATGAAAAAGGGGTTTCTGAGGTAGAGGTTCTCAGAGTTATCCTGTATGCCCATAGGACTTCGAGGAGGTCGTCGGCCCAGTTCCCCTTGGCTGCGCCAAGTTTGGCCTTAAGAGTGTGCTTGATGGTTTTGTTGACAGCTTCAACTTGGCTATTTGCTTGCAGTCTTGCAACTGAGGCAAATTTTTTATGAATACCTAGCTCGTCGCAAAACTGCTTGAACTCCTCGTTGTCAAATTGTTTACCATTGTCTGAGATGAGAGTATGAGGAATCCCATAGTGACACACAATGTTCTTGAACACGAAGTCCCTAAGCTTTTTGGTCGTGATCGCGGCTAACTGTTTTGCTTTGACCCACTTGGTGAAGTAATCCACCACGACCACGGCATACTTGACTCCCCTTTTACCAACTAGCATGGGACCAATGAGATCGATTCCTCACATGGAAAACGGCCAGGGGTTGGTCATGGTTATCAGCTGGTGGAAAGGAGCTCGCGGTATGTTCGCGAACCGTTGGCACTTGTCACACCTTTTTACAAAGTTATAGGTGTCTTCTTAGATTAGGGGCTAGTAGTACCCTTGATGAATAACTTTGTTGGTGAGAGATCGTGCGGCGGTGTGATTACCATAGATCCCTTCATGTATCTCCCTCATGATGTAATCTGCCTCTTCGTTGGTTACATATCGAAAGAGAGGGGCGCTAAACCTATGCTTGTACTACTAGTCTCCGATGAGGGTGTAACGAGCAAATCTTATTCGCAGGGTCTTTGCCTTGACCTTGTCGTTGGGCAAGGTCCCATCTCTAAGATACTGAATGATAGGGGTCATTCAGGAAACTGATTCTGTTGTATTCACGGCCTGTTCGATCGGGCTAACACTGGGGGTCTCGATGAACCGAACAGGAATGCTTTCCTGTGCATCTGAATCCAATGATGAGGCTATTTTTGCCAAGGCATCTGCCATAGAGTTGCTATCTCTAAGAATCTGTGTGATCGTGAAGTGCTTGAACAGCTCGAGTGCGGCCTTAGCTTTCTTTAGATAGCTGATCATGTTTTCTTCCTTGGCTTGGTACTCCCCAAAATATGGTTAACGACCATCATAGAGTCACCGTGGATGCGGATCATGGTTGAACCCATTTCTCTAGACAACAGTAGTCCAGCGAGTAAAGTTTCGTACTCAGCCTCATTATTGGTCGCCTTAAAACCAAACCAGAGAATGCCATGAATACGAGTCCCTTCAGGACTCAAAAGGAGAAGACCTGCCCCAACTCTCTTTCTATTCGATGATCTATCAACATAGAGGCTCCAGGTCGATAGATTTTTGACAGTTTCCTGAATGACTTCACTGGGCTGTTGCTCCGACTCATTCGTCGGATGATATGAGAATTCTGATATGAAGTCAGCAATGACCTGCCCTTTTATGGTTGCTTTCAGTCTGTACTTCAGATCAAACTGACTTAATTCCATGGCCCATTTAAGCAACTTACCCGATGCCTCCGGTTTCTAGAGGACCTGGCTGAGTGGGTAATTGGTCATTATATGGATCGTATAGGCGTAGAAATAAGGTTACAACTTTCTGGAAACGATCAGCAGGGCATAAGCTAATCGTTCCATTTTCAGATACCGCATCTCGGCATCCAACAGACGCTTGCTCGCATAATACACTGGCCATTGGACCTTGTTCTCTTCTCAAACCAAGGTTGCACTGACCGCGAACTAAGAGACGGACAGATATAGGAGGAGAATTTCTTGCGGGAGAGTTTTGGACAGAAAATGTGGCTTTTCGAGGTGTTCTTTAATACTCTAGAATGCCTGTTCACACTCGAGAGTCCAATCAAACTTCTTGTTGGCCCTTAATACATTGAAGAACGGCAAGCAGCGATCTGTTGCTCTTGATATGAAGCGACTGAGTGTCGCTATTCGCCCATTGAGGCTCCTAACCTACTTTTTGTTAGTCGAGCTTTCCATATCGAGGAGAGCTTGGATTTTCTTAGGATTGATCTCTATTCCCCTTTGGTTAACCATGTATGCGAGGAATTTTCCCGATGATACTCCGAATGAGCACTTGAGAGGGTTTAGCTTCATTCTGTATTTTCGGAGGATGTCGAACATCTCAGCGAGATGTGCTATGTGATCTAAAGTGACATGCGACTTGACCAGCATGTCATCTACATAGACCTCCATCGATTCTTGATATGCTCGGAGAACATTTGGTTAACCAGTCGCTGGTAAGTTGTGCCAGCGTTCTTGAGGCCGAAGGGCATAACCCTATAGCAATACAACGCTCGATCTGTCATAAAGAAGGTATGCTCTTCGTTTGATACGTACATCGAGATTTGATTGTATCCCCAGTACGCGTCTATAAAACTCAACAGCTCGTGCCTGGAGGTGGCGTCCACGAGTTGGTCGATCCTAGACAAGGGAAACTATCTTTTGGGCATACTTTGTTGAGGTCGGTGAAGTCGATGCAAGTCCGCCATTTGCCGTTGGGTTTCTTTACTAGAACCGAATTAACAACCCAGCTCGGATAAAGCGTTTCTCGGATGGATCCATTCCGAAGGAGATTATCTACCTCAAGTTTCAAGGCAGCATATCACTCCGGATCCATCGCTCTTCTCTTTTGGCGAACCAGTTTGGCTTCAGTATCGATGTTCAAGGCATGGCAAATAATACTCAGGCTAATCCTGACCATATCTGCATGCGACCATGCGAACACATCAATATTTTCTCTGCATGTGACCATGCGAACACTCTGCTCGGCTCGTTCTGGTCGATCGACACTTTAGACAGATCCTCAACTGGCCCACTGGAAGGGCATTCATGAATTACGAGGATCCATATTATCCTCGACTGGGCCAGGCTGCGGCTCGATCTGGCTGATCGCCATTGCCTGTCGAGGAATGCTGCAAGAGATGCTCTTCCCCTTGCACGCCATCTGCACTGCCCTTACATAACAGTCGCGAGATACACGCTGAGATCTACTAACTTCCCCTATCCCCGTCGGGGTAGGGAACTTCATCTTGAGATAGTATATCGAAGTGATCGCCTTGAAGTTTCTCAGCAGAGGTCGCCCCAAGATACCATTAAAAGTGGATGGGCAATCCACTACTAAGAATTCAGTTACTTTGGTCACCTCGTTAGAGTCACCCAGCATGATTGGAAGCGAGATTGTTCCTTTGGGGATCAAGTGGTCCCTTGTAAAACCGTATAGGGGGATCGAGGCGGGCTTCAGGTCGGCCTCGTCTAAATTCATTCTCTCAAAAGCTGTCTGGAACAGGATGTTCACAACACTTCCGTTGTCCACTAATATTCTGTGGATGTCAAAGCGCCCTATCAAGGGCGTGACCACGAGAGAGTCATCGTGGGGATGATGCAATCGAACTACGTCTTTTTCGGAGAAGGTAATTTCCTCCTCCTTGCGAACCTTTGGTGGTCGTCGCATCATGTTCATCACACTGATGTGGTCGTGATGGGCTACGCGAGCATATCTTTCCTAGCACCTCGCGAGTTTCCCGCGAGGTGCAGTCCCCCAAAGATCATTCCGACGATGCAGACACACTTGCGATCACGACACTTCCTTCCTGGTTCCCCTTGATTTTTCTCCCTCACGGGAGTGGAGTTATCAATATGCTCTTTGAAATGCCCCTGCTTGATGAGATCTTCGATTGCTTGTTTGAGAGCTCGGCACTCATCGGTGTGATGCCGATGAAAGTGGTAGTGTTTTTTACTATTTCTGGCTTATGGGGGATTTTTCATGGGCTCAGGCTCTCTGAGCAAGCCGGCTTCTTCTGACTTATCAAGAATAGCCGATACAGACACATTCAAATGTGTATACTGATTCCTGTCCTGATCGCGATGAGGAACTGGAGCATAAGACTTTTTGGGCTCAAACTGTGGTTTCTTTCCTTTTCGTTGATGTCATTAGCCCATCTATGATCAACTCTCCTACTTTCTCCCCGACCAGGCGCACCACCTGAAGCATCAGGGTCGCGACGGTGGAGCACCACCATGGAGTTTTCAATATGGAGGTACTTCTCCGCAAGGTTGTAGAAGGCGGTGAGGGAAACATCATCCTCAACCTATAGCTTTTTCCACAGGTCAGTTTGTGGGCGAACTCCCGCTATAATGAGAGTTCGAATAGACTCTTCGGGAGTGTGACTACCTTATTAAGCTCTCTGTGGAATCGATTGATGTAAGACTAGAGAGATTCATCCCTCTCTTGCCTTATGTTACTGAGGTAGCTTAAAGGCATTGAGAACTTTCGGTTTGCTTGAAAGTGCCTCAGGAACGTCACGCTCATCAAAGGCCATGAGCTGATCGATCCCGCTGGGAGTGACCTGAACCACCGTTTGGCATGGAGGTTAGGGTTACTACCAAACAACAGCACTTTGCCAAGTCTGAAACCTAGTGAAGCTCTATCAGGTCGTTGAATTCATACAAGTGATCCTGTGGATCAGAATTTCCATCGAACGCCCGTATATCGGGCATTCTAAATCTTGATGAGAGGTGCGGCTAATACTGCCGGAGAAAAGGGAGACCTTGCTGCGACCTGCCCTTGCTCATTTTGCTAAGCTTTTAGCTAATCTAGAGCTCACTGTAGCTCCTCAATCTGAGGTAGCGGAGCTATCTGAGGATTGCTTTCCCCCATGCGATTTCGACCCTTATGATTGCGGTTGAGGAAAGTCCAGAGGTCAGATTCCTCTTTGCCTTGGTCGACAGTTCCGACCGTCCTTGGCATACACTGGCTAGAGTCTTGTGATGGCGATGAATGGTGTGGGGAATTTTCACAACCTCTGTGGTGGTATGAACTACCCCACGAAGTGTGGGAACCTCTCGCACGATGACGATTAGGATCATTTTTCTGGCAGTGATGAGAATCGCCCCGCTTAGCACTTTTATGGGGGTGCTCATGCGAAGTGGCATGGGACGGCTTGGGATACGACCTTTCACCGAGTCTTAACGCCACAGGTATTCTACTCGGGACATGGTCAGTGTTTGCTGGCCCTTTGGAGCCCTTAGGCTCGTTGTTCGCCACTTGCTTTCCCTTTGTTCAATGTGCTGTAGTGCGCGCGGCCTGGGCTATCGCCCTTCTTTGCACTTTCGCGTGACCTGCAGGCGTTTTTGGCGGTTACACCACCCCATTTGATTCGGGTGGCATACCCTAGTCTAAACGGTCCAACCTTTGGTTGACCATTTGGAGAGTATTGTTGAACCTCTCTAGGTAGCTCATGACGGCAGGGTCAAGTTGTGAGCTTGAAGGGATATCCCCCGCGGCATTTTGTAGGACTAAGGGCACCTCAGGAGAAGTGTCCTCCTATACCTAGGGGATCTCCTCAGTACCATGATTGGTTCGCTCAGGTTCAAATCGGTGAGCCATTTGCTATTGTAGGACCAGTTAGTCAAAGATTCTCCTGACGAAGGACGAATACAAAATCAGGCCCTCCCTCTAGTGCCAAATTGTTGATGCGTGATTTTGACACTAACTAAACACACGTGTGAAATGCTGAGCTAGCCTAGAAGACACACGTGAATGGGGGATTAAGAATGTGAATGGTGGAAAGACAACGTTTAAAGTGGTTCGGATGCTTAGACAAGCGAATCCTATATCCACTGATGTTGCATTTATATTTGAAGGATCAGGTCACAACTTAGTAAGCTAACTTTAGAGTATTGAGAATACAAAGGAGAGAGAGAATGAGCTATTACAGAGAGTGATTAGCTAATCAAGAGTAAAAATGAGCCAATCCCACAAAAGGGAGAGAAGCTTTCTATTTATAACGGGATACATTGGGGTAATGATTGCTAAATCCGTAAAAAAGGGTCAGGTACCGTGCAAATCCTCCTTTGCATCCCATTATTCACCTGCTCGCGTGATTTCCTCGTTTTATGTAGGGATTGGACACGTGGATGACCTCCAGCCTTTCGTCAGTCTGGCACGCACCTACTGCACTGGCAGGAGCATGCTGCTTACACCAGGATCCGCCGTGGCCGTGCCCGAATGGCTGCAGGATCTACCTAGGCTCTGACCACTTATGCTGACTGGGCTCTACGTCAGCCCTACTTTTCTAGGCATAACATAAAGTTTAGGTAAATTCGGATAAGAAGAAGATCCAAATTCTTGATAGTTTATACCACTTATCTACTTTCTTATGTAATATTGTTATCTCTTAATGTTGATTACATATTTTATTCATAGTTACTTATGTTTAATATTACTAATTTTTAATCAATATCATACTGGTATCATAAGAGATCTTAAATATCAAATAACTCACCATGCATAAAGATCACAAGATCTTTTAAACTCGAGGACAAATCAGATCAAAAGATGATCTAAATTTTCAGTACTCCATTTTATCTATTTACTTTTTTACTCATTCTTCTGTCTCTCTCTCTAAGTTTTTAAGATCAAAAGATGATCCAAATTCTGAATGTAACACTAATTATTTATGTTAATCAAATATCAAATTGGTATGATAAGAGATCCGGAAAATCAAATGTGATAACTTAAGAGAAAACTTTTTTTTTTTGGGGGGGGGGGGGGGGGGGGGGGGTTTGGAGGTAATTAAGCTTTAATACAAAGAGGCCTATAAAGGCAGCCAACTTACCACAGGACAAAACTCTTGGGAGGATCAAAAACAAAAGTCTAACCAAAACAAAAGAGTTACATGCGACACTATCTCCCAATGCACATCCTATCATTGGACAAACCCTGGGTTAGGATGAAAACAAAAGCCTATACAAAACCATCTCAGAAACATACACAAGATAACTATCACCAAAACAAAGCCAACCAACAGAAATTCACCCTTTAAAAATGCACATTGGTAACCCCCAATCTTGAGCAAGACTCCTATTACTAATGGTTCTCTTCATCTTCTTAAGATCCATAGCTCTATCCCTCACAATTAACTTAATCATAGTAACAGTTGAAGTTGCATCATTGTACTCCCCACCAAACACTCTATTGTTTCTTTCCTTCCAAATCTAATTAATAGATAGAAGCACCCAAACACAACTTCCCTAAGGCATACTTCAAGTTATTCCTCTTCCAATTAAGGAACAAGCCCTTGATATAGTCACTCCAAGACACTCCCCTATATACCATAGAGTTTATATCAAGAACCTGGCACCAAATGGACTTAGTAAAGTTACATGAGAAGAAAAGATGGTCCATTGATTCACGGACCGAATTGCAGAAACTACAACAACGGTTTAGAGAGATACCATACCTCTCTAATTTGTCCTTCGTATTGAGCTTCCCCTTGATGGCCATCCAAAGGATCAAAGCATGTCTAGGGATAGGTTCGGAAACCACACAAGATGGCCCCAATCAACCTTAGTCTTCCTTACCCTAATGAATGGAGTGAATTTGAGATAAGTTCCAAAGGTGTTGCATCATGACCACTTTGTTCCACTCCTTGGTGCTCCTGATGCCAAGTCCCCCTTCATCTTTCGGAACACACACATCATCCCATCTAACCTTAACTCTAGTCTTCTTCATTTCCGACCGGACCAAAGAAAAGCCCTTAAGAAGGCCTCAATCTCCTTGTGCGCTTTCGAGGGAAGAATAAATAAGGATTATCAATAGACTTGGATGCTCCACAAGATGGCTTTGATAAGGATAACTCTACTCGCATATGACAAGAAATTACTTCTCCATGATTTGATCCTAGCAAGGATTTTATCAATAAGAGAAAACTTACCAGCCTCAATAGCATTCCTTGCAGCAATTCTAAAATCATTCACAATTTGAGGGATTTCATCAATCCTCAACCTCGTTAGAGGCGTAAATTCAACATTAAACCCACTACTTCCGAGTCTAGAAGACTTCTTTGGCTTGTCCGTACTAGGTATTGGAGCTTCCCCATTTGGCTAAAAATCCGGGAAAAAACCAACCTTAGTTTTTGATAATATTAGATATTATTACTATTTTTTTTATGATTTCTCAAAATATCATTAAATTGAAGTTATAAAATTTTGAATTTAAACCTAAATTGAATGGTGGTATGTATGAAAATATTTTATTACCCTCAATATTTGACACAATTTTAATTTTCAATAAAAAAATTAAAATAAGATGAAGAATAACTAATGAATGAGAGGTTTTATTTCTGTTAAAAAAAATAATAATTAATTTTTTAACATATTAATGTGCTTCTGAAATTATTAATAATAATTTTTTGTATAGATACTCTAAAAAGGCTTTATGTCAATTTGGGTTTCTACGGGTTGCCCAATTCAATGGTGTTTGATAACTCTTTTTAAGAATCAACTGTGTTTATTTACTTTGTCCATTTCTTCACCTATCATTATCATAGTTGAATTGAATATTTTCATATTTCCATGACTTTGACAAATTAGAATCTCTTCCTCTTGTTATTTCAAAAAAAAAAAAAAAAAAAAATAGAAAGGATATAAATTTTCTTTTTATTAAATATATAATTCAATATTACAACTTTACCCTCGATTAAATAGACAACTAGGCTTTGAAGAGAAAAATGGAGTGTTAACAGCATCACTCTTAACAATTTTATCACACCCTTCAAAAATGACATCTCTTTAATTACATGCATTATCCGATGAACAGTATAAAAAGAATTTAAATAGTGTGTTTTCAAAGTTATAAAACTTGTTGAACTTTTGTCAGAAAACATTATTCTATAGTTATATCTAGTTATTTAATATATTTATTTGTTTACCTATTTAATAACTATATATATATATAAAGCTGAATACCCATGCGGATTGTTCGTCATGTGGCACATTTTGGAAGCTCTAGAATTGCTCCATTTTGACATTGGATTGACAAGCCAATCAAATTGTTCTATCTTGACACGTTGGATTGATATTTATTGCTCCATCTATAATTATTAATTAATTAAAAAATAGAGTATATAGTAATAATAATAATAATACAAGTGTATTGCATTAGCATTCTAAAGGTCTAACCATAATGACACCTTGTATTTATGATTGTCATGTGGTTGAATTTTATTGGTAATGATGTAGATAATATTAATTGCTGCATTAGTATTCCAAAGTCTAAATAAATAGACATAAAGATTAGATTACATAGGTGCATTGCATTGATTATATTAATAACTAATAATAATGCTAATTATGTAGGTGCATTGTACTGACATTATAAACCTTTCTTCGTATTCAATTCGTATTTAATTATGTTGGCATTCGAAAGGTCTAAATAAGGGGTTATAAAAGGAGCGTATGTTCAGTTGTGTATTATCGCAATATGTTAGTTGGTGTCAACAATACGTCTGGTCTTTTGTTAATTGTTTATAGGTCATGTTAGTTTATGTCGATAATACGTCTGTTCTTCATGATTTTGTTAATTAATGATTTTTAATTTATTTATGTTTTTGTTATTGTTTACATGTCAAAGATTCATGAATTGACATGGAATAAAGGAAGGATGTCCAATTGACATTGTCAAATGAGTTGTTATTTTGATTCGTTCTTATGAACTGTAAGTATATCTTCTAACTATTTTAATACAAAATTGTAAGTACACCTCCTAACTATTTTAATGGTTATTATTTGGTTGAATGATTGTTTTTGTTCAATCAATCTATTTGAATGATTAATTATGTTAGTCCTGCCGAACGGTAAGTGTATTCCTTAACAATTTTAATATGAATATTAATTAACTTTTGTTGATTTCGTTTTCAGGTAACAGTTGTTATACGAATGAATAATTGTTCCTTAACAATCTTAACATAAAGATCGATTAAATCTTGTTATGTTCGTTTTCAAGGAAATGTTCATATACTTTACTAAAATCAAATTGAGGATGATCTTATTGTCAGCCGAACTGTGAGTATATGTCATATATATGTTAGTAGAAACAGTTTATTTGTGTTGACTATGTTTTCTGAAAAAACATTCGTGTATTTTAATTTGTTACATGAATGATTAATTGTTTATATTCTGCTGATGTGCGAGTATATATGTTAAATGAATTAATTTTGGTTGATTCCATTTTCCAATTAATAAGTGTTATTTGAAATATTTCTTATCATTCCTAATATGATAATCCCTTAAATTTGGGTCAAGTAAACCATTCATTTTATCATCACACGCATTTTGCTTTCCACTAACAATAAGTAGTAAATTGACCATAACTTGCTTAATAAAAATCCAATTGATGGGAGGATTGAATCTTTACAAACTATACAGATAGTTTTTTAATTTGATATACTATACACTTAATTTGGATAACCGTAGCTTCACTGCTGAACCATTCCTTTCATCATCACACACATTTTGGTTTTCACTGAACAGTCAGTAATAAACTGACCATAACTTTCTCAATAAAAATCTGATTGATGAGAGTTTGCATCTTTAGAAACAAGACAGACAGGACTTTAAATTGATATATTATACGCTTAATTTGGATAATTGTAACCCCACTGCCAAACCACTCATTTTATCTTTACACACATTTTGGTTTCCCCTGTTTCTCTATTTCCACTAAACAATCAATAATAAATTATCCATAACTTTCTCAATAAAAATTTAATTGATGAGCGGTTTAAATATTTAAAAACTCTAAAGACAGCGCTTTAATTTGATATATTATAAGCTTAATTTGGATAATTGTAGACCCACTGTCGAGTCATTCCTTTTATCATCACACACATTTCGGTTTCCACTGAACAGTTAGTAGTAAATTGACCATAACTTGCTCAATAAAACTCAATTAATAAGAGGTTTGAATATTTAGAAACTATAGCCCCACTGTCGAACCATTCATTTATCATCACACACATTTCGGTTTCCACTGAATAGTCAATAGTAAATTAACCGTAACTTGCTCAATAAAACTCTAATTGATAAGAGGTTTAAATCTTTAGAAACTAGACATATAGAGATTTAATTTGGTATATCATACGTTTAATTTGGATAACTTTAGCCCCACTTCCGAACCATTCATTTTATCATCACACATTTCAATTTTCACTAAATAGTCAGTAGTAAATTGACCATAACTTGCTCAATAAAACTCCAATTGATGAGACGTTTGAATACTTAAAAACTAGACAGATAGGTCTTTAACTTGATAAATTATACGCTTAATTTGGATAAATGTAGCCCCACTTCCAAACCATTCCTTTTATCATCACATACATTTTAGTTTCCCTTGTTTCTCAATTCCCACTGAACAATTAGTAGTAAATTGGCTATAACTTACTCAATAAAATCCAATTGATGAGCGGTTTGAATATTTGAAAACTAGAAAGATAGAGCAATTTGATATATTATATGATGAATTCGAATAATAATAGACCTACAGCCGAACCATTCATTTTATCATCACACACATAAAACCAATTTAATTTTAGTGATGACAAAAGAAAACAAATATTGATATGTAGATTTAATTGTATTTGTTCTATCTCTTTTTGTTGATATTTTTTTATGTTACATATATATATCGAAAATAGGTTGTTGCTAAATATAACAATTTTTACTTGTATCACAAATATCATCTGATGTTTGCTGCCGAACCATGTAGCTTTAGTAAACCTTTTATAATATGTCAAACCATTATTATTATCCTTCAAGAAAAACAAATATTGATATGTAGTTTTAATTGTAATTGTTCTATCTCTTTTTGTTGATATCTTTTTACGTTACATACATATATCATGAAAAGAGGTTGCTGTTGAATATAACTAATTTCATTTATTTAACAAATATCAACTGTTGTTTGATGCTGAACCATGTAGCTTTAGCGAACCATTCATTTTATCATCACACACAGTTAGGTTTCCACTAAACAATTAGTAGTAAATTGACAATAACTTGCTCAATAAAACTCCGATTGATGAGAGGTTTGAATCTTTAAAAACTAGACAGACAAAGCTTTAATTTGATATATTATACATTTAATTTGAAAACTTTAGCCCCACTGTCAAACAATATTCCTTTTATCATCACATACATTTTGATTTTTATTTAACAATCAGTAGTAAATTAACTATAACATTCTCAGTAAATATCTAATTAATGAGAGGATTGAAATTTTAAAAACTAGATAGATAATACTTTAATTTGATATATTATACGCTTAATTTGGATAATCGTAACCCCACTTCCAAACCATTCCTTTCATCATCACACACATTTCATGACTTCTATTGAACAATCAGTAGTAAATTGACCCTAACGTTCTCAATAAAAATCTCATTGATGAGAGATTTGAATATTTAAAAACTAGACAGATAGGTCTTTAAACTGATATATCACACGCTTAATTTAGATAATTGTAACCCTGCTGCCAAACTATTGCTTTTATCATCACACACATTTCGGTTTCCTCTATTTCTCGATTTCCACTGAATAGTCAGTAGTAAATTAGCCATAAGTTTCTCAATAAAAATCCAATTGATGAGCGGTGTGAATTTTTAAAACTGAACATATAGGGCTTTAATTTGATATATTGTACACT
Organism: Pistacia vera; assembly: GCF_008641045.1. NCBI lineage: Eukaryota > Viridiplantae > Streptophyta > Magnoliopsida > Sapindales > Anacardiaceae > Pistacia > Pistacia vera. Next base: position 1,153,943 of record NW_022196095.1, read on the forward strand.
TAAATTGGATAACTGTATCCCCACTGCCAAACATTCCTTTTATCAACATACACATTTCGATTTCCTCTATTTCTCGATTTCCACTGAACAGTCATTAGTAATTAGCCATAACTTGCTCAATAAAAATCTAATTGATGAGAGGTTTGAATTTTTGAAAACTAGACATATAGAAATTTAATTTTATACATAATACGATTAATTTAGATAACTTTAGCCCCACTGCCAAACTACTCCTTTTATCATCATACACATTTCGGTTTCCACTAAACAGTCAGTAGTAAATTGACCATAACTTGCTCAATAAAACTCCAATTGATAAGAGGTTTGAATCTTCAGAAACTAGATCACGAGGACTTTAAATTGATATATTATATGCTTAATTTTGATAAATGTAGACCCACTATCAGACAATTCCTTTTATCATCACACACATTTCAATTATCACTAAACAGTCAGTAGTAAATTGACCATAACTTTCTCAACAAAAATCCAATTGATGAGAGGTTTGAATCTTTAGAAACTAGATAGATAGGGCTTTAATTTGGTATATTATAACTTAATTTTTACAACTATGCCGAACCATTCATTTTATCATCATACACATTTCAATTTCTACTGAATAGTTAGTAGTAAATTGACCACACTACAAGAAATATATTATATTGTGACAAAATTAATTTTGTCAAATGTTATTTTGTCACAAGTAATATAGTTATTATGACAAAATAAAGAAACATCACATTAAGTATGACAAAGAGAATATACAGTGACAAAAACAAATATTGTCATAATATTTTATCACAATAAAGAAACCCATAATAATGTAGTGAAGAAAAACATTTTTATCATAATATTTCGTCACAAATTTTTGGTGCAAAATTTTGGCGCTTTGGTATACTGTTTATTGTGACAAACTTATTTTGTCATAAAACATTTTAGTCAATTTATTTAGTTATACATGTTATAATTACAAATTATTTTGTCACAAAAGAATTTATTTATTGTTACAAAAAAAAATTGTCATATAATACATGTTGAAATAGAGGTATTAATGATAAAATGTTTGAGTCAAAATTTAAGCACCGATATAAATTGTTTATCGTGACAAACATATTTGTCATCAAAAACTTTAGCCACTGTATTTAGTAATACATGTTATAATTACAAACTAATTTGTCACAAAAGATTTATTTATCATTACAAATATATATATATAAATGTCAAAATTGAGGTATTAATGACAAAATATTTGAGTCAAATTAAATGTGATATTTTGTGACAAGAATTTGGTAAAAAAAAACATAATTAATATGCATACAACTATTTGTCATTCCTCTCAAGTTTTTAGCAATAACATATATTTCATTTAAAAAAAAAAAAAAACTCATTAATGTATAGGATCGAGTACGAGGTCAGGGGCTAGGAAATTTGGTCTGGATTGGGGGGGTGATCAAGGACGGGTTGAGTTTTGTTGTATCTAGCTAGACCAAAGAAATCTATTCTAAAACAAATTTCCAACAAATTAGTGATGAAAAAAAAAATCTGTTCGTAAAATCCTAATCAATTCGTTGCAAATATTTGTCCCTAAATTTTAGTTCCTAATCTGTTGTTAAATTATTAATTTTATTTTTAAAAACTTGAAAAGGACAAAAAATTATAAAAAAATAGAAAATCATTAATAATTTTATAAATGTAAGTATTATGTACCATTTTTAACTTTAATGATAAAATAATACAAATCAAATTCAAATTGAATACATATATTTACATTTTCGACTTTAATGCTATAGACATAATATTTGGATCACATGTTAACTATTAATGTCTATATTACACGTTCACATCAAAGATGAAACTACAAAAATAAATCGATTCAGCCATGGTATATTCCAAAAGTAAAGACACAAGGGTTTCTTCAATCAATGCAATTATGCAAGTGCTGATCTATATATATATATATATATATATATATATATATGGGTAAAGGTAATATATAAAGAATGGAATAATGAGTCCCTAAAAAAGGACTTCTACAGAGTAAAGGTCCTTGGAAAGGCCCAAGCAACCAAGCAAAACAAAACAAGAGGAAAGGCACGGATTTACGATCCATAACAACCACCTAACTAGCCTAAAAAAGATCTATACAAAAAGACCAGCAGCAAAAAAATGTAGGACTTCTGGAAAACAGATCAACTGCTCTAGTTGTACAAAAACAACAGCCACCAAAAATACCGAAAAAAACCCAGTACCACAAAAGCAATAAACCAACATAACAATCCAAACAAGCAACTGACTGAACTGATAAAAAGAGCCACCAAACTAGCATAGGCAATAGGCCAAGCACCCAACCAAAAGAGGACAGAAGCCTAATGCTAGATCAAACAAAAACCCAGAATCTGTAGTTCTGCACTAACCAACTAGTATAGCAGCCCTTTGGGCAATTCCTCCAAAAAGAATGCACAAACATAAGCCAGGGAAACCAACCCTCCATCAGCATAAAAACAACACCCAACAAAAACCAAATAAGCACCTTCGTGGGACAACACATAACCCAAACTAGAGCAAACTGAAGGCCAAACATCAACAACAAAGGAGAATTAGGATTTCATTGCAGTTTTTAGCTCTGAATTTGCACCAACGTTTGGAGGCCCAAATGAACTCGAAATTTGACAAACCAAACCTTTCTGAAAAGCTTGAGATGTCTACTTTAACATCACAGAGGGCTTGAACTCAAACTAAAACTCTAAGTCAATCAAAAACCTGCAAACAGTCCAAAACATCCAAAAGTAAAAATGCTGGAAATTTCAGGCTTTAAGCATAATTCACTAACAAATGCCTTATACATAAAAATAAATATAATTCAGCACCATAAGATGTAAAACATGCCAAATAAACTAGGTTTAAGGATAATAAGAAAAATGTCCTGCAACAAACAATAATGTTTTTCAGTTAAAATATTTTTTTCCTGAATCATAAGATTCATATCTTTCAACTTCTAGCAAATTTGGTTGAGAACACAGCAAAGATACAGGTGATCTTTATTGCAAATGCTGTTACATTCTGTAAAATTTAATAAATGCACAGGACAAAATTTCTTGTTGATACAGCCATCTAAAACAAATTAAAAATCCATAATTAAAAATCAAACAACCTAGGTCAGCAAGAATAATAAGATAAAGAACTTACTGGTTTCTAGCCCAAAGAACCCGAAATTCAAGATCTGGGGCTGCTTTTTTGGTTTTCTTCAAGATCACCTTCTTGCTTCTTGCTCTTCTGTAATCATTTGTTTCTTTTCTCGATTTCATTATGAACTCCCCTTTGATTCTCCTAAATTTTTTGTCGTGACTTTGTAGATAATGTCAGGGTTAGAGTTTGGGCGAAAAAGGGAAAAATTGAATTGGGTGAAGTGAGCCGTCCTTGGTCTCTTCTTTTCTTTATAAAATTGAATTGGGAAAACCAAATCTAAAAGAAGGAAAATAAAAAGCACTAAGACTAAGAAGATTCAGAATCCATGCCAACAGAGATAACTGTTATAACTACTCACAGAAAGAATCAACCAAAATAGCAACAGATCAAGAACAAGAATCACACCAAACACACACAAGAACAACCATATTTACTGTGGTTCACTTGCTCTATATTGGAGCAAGCTACGTCCACGTTGAACTCGAGAATCACACGAGCTCGTTGCACTAATACTGTCAAGATTACAGTTTACACACACAGCAACACAAATCCCTCAAAAACCCCCTTCTTCAACCCGTAACTCACCCTAGAGATTACACCCTTCGAATCCCTAAATACAGCATATACAATACACCCAGAATGACCTGACCCATTCACTCAATCAACAAGTTATAGGATCCACTCAACCCAAATTGAAAACCCTAATGGCTCAAAGATGGTGTTTAACGAAGAAGAGAGAGACTTATATAAAATGAAAAATGAATCGAATGCATAAACTGCCAAAATAATTTTGCTTTTATATGGTTGACATTAGGGTTGAATTTCAGCCGTTGGATCTTCTTTTCATCAATGCTCAGGATTGTTTCTGTCGTTTAGATCAAAGCGACGTCGTTCCATTTAAGTGCAAATACGACAGCGTTTCAAGCCATCATCCAATAGTCTCCACCTTGATGGGTTGAAAAACAGCCCCTGTGCTAGTGCAGCTTGCCTTTAGTTAGTCCTTCATTGTTCTCTTGTTACTGTTGCTTACTGAATGGACAGTAGGTTCAAGCAATGCTTGAACTTCGCAATTGTAACAATCTTCGTACCCATGTCTGCTGGATTGTGCTCAGTAGGAACCTTATTGAGTATTATCTCCCCCTTAGTGATCAGATCTCTCACAAAGTGATAGTGAACATCTATGTGTTTGGTTCGCTCATGGTACACTGGATTCTTACTCAAATGTATTGCACTTTGACTGTCTAAAAAAATGGTTGGTCTTAGTTCAATCAGTTTTGCTTCACTCAGGATCCCTTTGAGCCATATTGCCTCTTTAAATACATCAGCTACAGCCACATATTCAGCCTCGGTTGTTGATAATGCAACTATAGGCTGTAATTGGGACTTCCAACTGATGCAGTTGCCCCCCAAGGTAAAGTAATATGCAGTGGTTGACTTTCTAGTGTCCCTGTCACCTGCAAAATCAGAGTCTACAAAACCATCCAGCTCAAGTGAGGCAGATCTTTTATAGTATTCCAGTCCCACATTTAAAGACCCACTAACATATTTGAGTACCCACTTCAGGGCTGTCCAATGTTCCATACCAGAATTGGACATGAATCTACTCAGCAATGATATCACAAATGATAGGTCAGGCCTAGTGCTAATCATAGCATACATCAAGGATCTAATCACATTAGCATAGGGAATGGTCTCCATTCTAATTGACTCAGCATCAATATTAGGGCATTGGGCCTTGCTAAATGTGAAGTGGTTTGCTAAAGGCATTGAGACAGTTTTGGACCTTGACATTCCAAATTTTTCTACTAACTTATGCAGATATGAACACTGGTGAATTTTTAGTTTGCATTTACTCATGTTTCTATCAATTTGCATGCCTAAAATCTTTCTAGCATCCCCTAGGTCTTTCATTTCAAATTCTGCATTCAGTTTCTTCTTTAACTCACAAATCAGAGGCTTTGATTTACTTATTAGTAACATATCATCTACATACAACAGTAAGTAAATAGGTATTTCATCTAAAACAGCAAAGTAGAAACAACTGTCATATTTACTCCTAGTGAATCCTATACTTACTATAAAGGTGTCAAACCTCTTATACCATTGTCTAGGGGATTGCTTTAGACCCATAGAAAGGATTTCAAAAGTAGGTAGGCATGATAGGGGCCCTTTATCTATGAAACCTAAGGGTTGGCTCATGTAGATCTTTCCTCAAGATCTCCATGAAGGAATGCAGTTGTGACATCTAATTGTTCAAGCTCTAGATCCTGGTGAGCTACTATGGACAACATAAGCCTTATGGTTTTTACTTAACTACTGGGGAAAAGACTTCTTGAAGTCAATTCCCTCTTTTGGGTGAAACCTTGCTAAGTTAGCCTTATACTGAGGGGATCCTTATCAGTGATACCTTCTTTAGTTTGAACAGCCACTTGCATTGTACAAGTTTCTGATCCTTAGGCTTTGGTACAAGCTTCCAGGTTCTGTTCACTCCAAGGATTTCATTTCAGCTCCATTGCAGCCTTCCATTGGTCACTTTCTTTGTCTGCAGGCTTCCTCATAGGTTTTTGGTCTTTCTTTGATATCAGTACCTGCAAGGAGGGCAGTGTATATTAGGTTAGCATAGGAATAATCTCATAGGTGCCCTTACCTGTCTTCTAGTTCTGTCTCTTGCAAGCTGGTAGTCTTGCAAGTGTTCAGGTTGGATCTCAGTGTTATCTACTGTTTCTATTCATCCTTATGTTCTGGATCAGTTTGTCCAGTTTCGTCTCCATGTTCAATAACAGCTCTAGTTTTGGCTGGTTTGAGTTTGGGCAGGAAGCTCCACCTCAATTGGTGTAACTTTAGGTTGGGTGAAGGGATCATTGTTTTGACCTGGGGCAGTTTTGGTTCTAGTTTCCTTACTAGGAAAAACTCCCTCATTGAATATGACATCTCTGCTACACATGATTTTAACCCTGAAGTATCTCTATCCCAGAGTCTATAGCCTTTGGTCCCTTCTTGATACCCAGGAATATGCACTTGGTTGACCTTGGTTCCAATTTGATCCTGTGGTGTGTGCATAAGCTGCACACCCAAAAAACTCTCAAGTGGCTTAAAGTTGGGAGTCTACTGTCCATATTTCCTCAGGGCTCTTTAAGTTTATTGCAGTAGATGAGCTTTATTTACCAGGTAAGCAGCTGTTGTAAGAGCTTCTCCCCAAAATGAGGTGGGGGAGTTTGGAGGTTATTAACAGGCACCTAACCTTATCAAGAGGGTTCTATTCATTCATCTGCACTCCATTCTGTTGTGGGTATAGGTTATGTCCTATGTCTTAAAACCTCTGGTCACAACAAAACTTATCAAATTCTTGATTACAGAATTCTAGGCCATGTTGTTCTAAGAACCTTCACCCTTTTTCCCATTTGTCTCTACTAAGGTTTTCCAATCCTTAAACCTAGATGGGCCTGATCTTTGGTTTTCAATAAGTATACCCACACCTTGCGGCTGTAGTCATCCACAGAGACATGAAGTAATTTTCTTCCATAAGACTTTACTTTCCATGTCCCCAAAGGTCAGAGTGAATGTATTTAGTGGATTAGTGGCTAGTGTGCCCTTTGGTGAAACTATTTCTATGCTATTTCCCTAAAAACAAATTCTCAGAATTCGAGGGATGTGGTCTTGTCCTTACCAACTGCCCTTTTATTCTTAGAATGTCCATGCGTCTTTGACTCATGTGGCCTAATCTAAGATGCCACTTTCTGTATTGGACAAGTTAGTAGAAGTAATCACAGAGTTAAAACAGTTTTGGGAATGATTCCCACAAAGATATAAAGGCCATTTCTTTTCTCTCCTGTCAGTATCAAGTTGTTATCCCTATATATGTTCAAGCATCCAGTGTCTGCTTTGTAACAACATCCTGATCATCTAAGGTGCCAAGGGATATCAAGTTTCTTTTAAGTTCGGTATGTATCTGACCCTAGTTAGTTTTTACCACTTTTCCAGTGTTAACCTTAGAGTCACAGTGCCTACCCTTTTACTCTGCAAGTATTATTATTCCCTGTAAACAATTTCATTTTCAACATTTTCAAAATCCTAGAAACAGTCTCTCCTAAGACTCATGTGAAATGAACAGCCTGAGTCCAGCACCCACTCTTCACCAGTGTCATTCATGACACAGTAAGGACTTCAGGCTTCTCTACCGGTTTCTAGTAGTAGCTAGGTTATTCTCAGTATTCCCTTGTTTTGCTTTTTAATCCACTCAAAAGTTCTTTAATATGCCAGTTTATACAAAAGAAACATTTTCTGGACTCTCTCTATGCTGTTATGCCCTTCCATTTTTTCTATTTCTAGCCCCCTGATTATTTGATTCCTTGCCAGTGTGACAGGTTCTGTCTACTCTTAACAAACAGATTTGTGCCATTCCGTTTCTGAGTTTTCAAATCTAATTCTCTAGCCCTAAGTCCTGCTATTATAGGTCAAGATTGGTACAGTACCTGAGTATATAAGGCATTCTTTATTACTTGGTAATTCAATAGAATCATAGCTAGGTGGTTTTTCCTAAGGCTTATCTGTGTCCTTTTAGGACCAAGGTCATTTTTAGAAACCATCTAAGTTTTCATTATACTTTAGCACTATCCATTTTATAAGAGAATAAAAACCCCTTTAGAAAGCTAGGTTGGGGGCAGATTGCAAAGCATACAAGGTAGTGAGTACCCCAGAGTTAATCGGTGATTCAATTCCATCTACCTTCCAAAGGATGTTAGACAGATTTGATTAAGATTGTATGCCTCCTCATTGATCTCTCTTTCTTTTTCAACTTCTCCTCTAGCCATTTTTTGGAGTCCTTTTCCAGTGCGATGGCAACCTTGTTGTGAGAAAGCAATGCTTTATTTTTTCTTCCAACTCCCAAAACGATCTTCCCATCATATGGGAGATTCCATACAAGTGGTACTCATTACAATATAATGAAAAATAAAGAAAACAACAAAGAATCTAAGAAGGTACGTTGCTTTGTTACACCAGAATTTGCCAATTACTGCCAGGCAGTTGTTAAGGCGGTTACTGGTTTCCAACATATACCTCTTAGAACTTAGCACTTACGAAGGTACGGCGTTGTACACCAGAGTTTGCCAATTACTGCCAAGTAGTTTTTAAGGCGGTTACTGGTTTCTAGCCATATACCTTTGAACTTAACCAAAATTTGACTCCTAGATCTATTGGAGACTAGAGGAACACAGTTTCGAAAAAAAAGCTCCAATTTCCAAAAACCCTAATTTTCAAACCTAATTTCAAAACCCTAATTCCAAGAAATGGCTCTGATACCACTGTATAAATACTCACAAAAAGAATCAACCAAAATAGAAACAGATCAAGAACAAGAATCACACCAAACACACACAAGAACAACCAGATTTACCGTGGTTCACTGCTCTATATTTGAGCAAGCTAGTCCACGTTGAACTCGAGAATCACACGAGCTCGCTGTACTAATACTGTCAAGATTACAGTTTAACACACACAGCAACACAAATCCCTCAAAAACCCCCTTCTTCAACCCGAACTCACCCTAAAAGATACCTTCGAATCCCTAAATGCAGCGTATACAATACACTAGAATGACTTGACCCAGTCACCAATCAACAGTACAGGATCCATCAACCCAAATTGAAAACCCTAAAGGCTCAAAGATGGTGTTTAATGAAGAAGAGAGAGACTTGTATAAAATGAAAAATGAATCGAATGCATAAACTGCCAAAATAATTCTGCTTTTATATGGTTGACATTAGGATTGAATTTCAGCCGTTGGATCTTCTTTTCATCAACGCTCAGGATTGTTTCTGTCGTTTAGATCAAAGCGACGTCGTTCCATTTAAGTGCAAATACGACAGCGTTTCAAGCCATCATCCAACAATAACCATGTCGCTTGTGAGAGAAGTTTGGAAATAGAAAATTGTTTTGGGGTTTGTTTATTTTATAAAGAAGAGAGAAAAACAAAAAGAAAGGGAAAGCTAAAAGGAGCCGTAGTCTACTACTTTATATACGCTAGCACCAAAGCAAGGAACTAAGGCAAGGTGCCAAGGTGAAGGCTAAGCTTAGTCGGATGGAGAGAGTGGCTTATCCATCTTTTCATCTTTAGACAAGTCTAGTAGGGAGGGAATATTTCCTTACTTCTTTCTCCTAGTGAGTTTAGCGCTAATACTTAAACAGCCTAAAAACGCAATCGTTCCCTCACACTTTAGCTATGATTTTGTATTTATAGATAAGAGTAATACTAATCTTACAAAGAGGTATATAAAGAGTCATATAAAGAGAGAAATCCAGCCCTTGAAATTCATGACTCTCTCTCTCTCTCTCTCTCTCTCTCTCTCTCTCTCCCTTTTTCCAAGGGCTGGATTTGTCTCTTTGTATGGCTCTTTATATGCCTATTTATAAGGCTAGTATTACTCTATAGATAAATATATCAAACAAAATAAATATATACTCTTAGTAAGCAAAGAAAAATAAATGAGCAGGTTTGCCCGAGAGTTTAAGGGGAACATTTGAGAGAAGAGTGCATGGGTTGGAATCCCACTGTCTATTTTTTTTTTTTTTTCAAATGGGTTTTTAAAACCTTTGGTCTTTTTATTTATTTATTTATTTATTTATTTATTTCATTAATATTTAGCAGCTCCACCAATTATCTTTGCACACACTTTACTCTTAATTTGGAAAAAGAAAAAAAAAAACCCCATTTTAGCGTATTAGAATATATCATAATCCAATAAAAATACAATTCTAATGCTTTAATATCATAATTCTATAATGAATAATATTTTTAGGAGGTGTTTGTTTGAGCTTATGAAAATTAACTTATAAGCAATTGAAATTTTAAGCAATTACGTGTTTGGTTAAAGTACTTATAAGTGACTGATAAATAGTTGACGTGTTTAGTAAAATGTGGCTTATAAGTATATTTTATTATAAAAAGACTAAAAAGTGTACTACATTAAAAAAGAGTATACTATAAAATTTTAAAATTAAACAAGGATAATGTAGTAATACTTGGTCAAACTACTTATAAGAAGATGTTCTAAAAAAAAAAAAAAAGTACTTCCCCTCAACTTTTTTTTTTTTTTTTTTTGGCTTATAAGCTCAAAAAAGTATAAACACAGTAGTAATTTTAAAGCTTAAAGCTAGTTTGACCAGCTTATAAGCTTAGACAAAGCAATTACTACCAACTTCTAATAATACTCTAGATAATAAACTTGATAAATTAATTAATATCAGAAAAGACCCTACAATCAATATTTGCTTAATGAATAACATAATCTTTAGACCTACAGGCGGTTGTCTCTCCTCTTTGGAATACTTACATTCTTTTGGATTGTACATACTAAAATATACATAGTATATGATCATAGAAAATTAGAAAAAAATTGGGGTATATTATGCAATTCAAGCTACCCTTGAGGTGGAGTTTGATGTGGTTTAGTTAATACTCTATTAATTTAATGTGTCATTTCTAATCTATTGCCGCAAGAACTTCGATTGAGAATTGATTCAAACTTCTAATTTTAGGGTGAGTGAGAATATATATGCTGTAAATGATGAATAGTATTAGGTTGAAATTATATAAAAAAATCAATTACAATATTATAGTTATGACAAATAAATATATTTTATATATTAAAGATAGACATTTTATATTTTTTTATAAGCATAAGTAATTTATTAATAATAGATATAAAAACCTGAAAAAAAGCTTAATTGAAAGTTTGGGTCGTTAAATCAATTAAATACATAAGCAATATAAACTAAGTGAAAAAAAAAAAAAAATCTATATTACCAAACTTGAAAAGAGAGTATACAATCGTAACAAAATAAAAATTGTTATATATGCATTGAATTTTGTTCTTGCCAACACTAAGTAATATTAAAAAATGAATAACAAGCTCATCTAGTTTATTAATTAATATTACTTTTCAAATAATCATGAGTTTGGGTAATCAATGAACAATTTATATTTACAAGAGAATTATATTTTTTATTTGAGGAGGCCATGTAAAATTTATAAAAAATTATGAAGGGCTAAACAATATAATTTGTGTGAATGTGGTGTTACTTCTCTTAGCCTGACGGATTGTGTTACAGCGACCTATTTAAGGGTCCCGTCCCCGATGAGGGTGGTGGTCCCACTCACGGTGAGCAGGTAAGGGTGAGAGGGTGGTCTTCCTTCACAATAAGCCCAATTTGATTAGGGGTTAGACCTGGGTTGGTTGATTGTGGTAACTCAAGTAATTGTTTTTAAATGAAATTGGTTGGAGGGAAAAATTTTGGAGGCAAGTTAGGAGGCAGTAATTTATTTTTTAATTTCCTCCTAAAGTATAAAATTAAAACTCTAAACTATTTTCAAGTATCTTTCCTATTTTAAATATCTTTCATACTTTAAGTCAAATATATTACAAAAATTCTAAACTATTTTAAGTATCTTTCCTATTTTAAATATCTTTCCTGCTTCAACTTAGTTATATATTTACAATTAAAAATCGAATTCTATTTTAAGTGATTTCCTATTTTAAATATATTCTATTAAAGTCAAGTATATATTACGAAATGAATAACCTAATTACTTTTATTCTGTTTCCTTTTCCCAATCCTTCATCTTCTTTCCATATTTTTTCAACATTGTTATCATTTTCTTTGTTATACGACAATCATGGCATTAAGTCGAGCTCAAAAAGATTATCTCCAAGAACCAAATACCAAGTCTCTCTTTTTCTATCATCCCATTTGATCAACCAAATACCAAGTCTCCTCGTCACTTTTTTCATTTAGAAAAACTATATATCTTCTCTTATACTTCACAAATTTTCTCATCATAATAATAGAGGAAAATTCCATCAGTATTGGAGACTGGTATTGGTTTGATCTATGAGTGCAGTACTAGGTATTTTGTCTTGTCACTTCTAACTTATTACCGGTGTCAGCTTTTTTCTAAATCTTAATGATGGAAACAGGATTAACCAGACTTGAGAATTTGTGATGTGCTCCGAAGATGTAATACTGATGGATTTTTTTTTTTTTTTTCTCTCAGAATAGATAAATATTACATAAGTGTATTGTTTATTGATAAATCATTTTTTTTTTTTTTTTTTTTTTTTTTTTTTGCATAGATCTCTGGAAAGGATTAATTTTCATAATAATATGCAACCCTCTTATGGAGCGGAAGATCCTTCAATTGCTGGAATGGTGTTGGATGTGCCTTTTTCTGACCTATTTAATCTAATGATGGAACTTGTAGACGTATACAAAATCCGGCTTCCTAAATTCACTGTACGCATCTCTTTCACTTTTTTCTCTTGTGCCATCAGTTTTCTCATGTTGGTAAGATGATTTTGTGGTGTGATTGTTTGTGCCTTATATTCAGTTAGACATGTCAACTATTTTTAAGGTTGCAGAATAATCAATATATTAAAAGCTTTGCATCTTTATTCCATCAGAATAATCAATATTTGTCACATTTTTCAATCGTTCATTAGTCTTGGAGAGCGGGGAAAATTCATCAGGGTATTTCAACGCCATGTTTAACTTGGAGAGCGGTTCATGGGTGACTGATGCAGCCACACAAAGTATTGGAGACTTGATGGATATTTTATCACACTCTTAAATTTTCATATGATCGCCATCCTCTGTTCTCTCTGATGAAATTCGTATGCAGTTCTTCCCTTCGGGGATCTCTTTGCCCTATCAAGGTAATGTAAGTTCATAATTTGCACAATATTTTTTTATTATCAGAAAGTATATTTAGTTTTGATATTTTTAATAAAATACTATCTCTAGAGTTAGTTTTTTTTTTTAAATTAAATTAAAAAATACATATATAGGTCTACAATAAAGAAGATTATATATTTTTGTATATTTAATAAGAAAAAAGGTTTCTATACGCAACATTTATAACACTTTACAAAATAAAAACACCAAGGAGAGTGACGTTTTCTAGCTTTCTTCTTTATTTACCTTTTAATATAATGAAGTAATAAAGAAAATTATGTTTTAATTAAAAGCCTCTCTAGTAATCAATGTAATATTAGGTTAGTTATTCTCTTCTCTTCTCTCTCTCTCTCTTCTTCTCTCTCTCTCTCTCTCTATATATATATATATATATATATTCTTATGACATTTTTTTTTTTTTTTTTTTGCAAAATGAAAAAATGATCATGAAGAGACCATCAACACATGGTGCTTTCAATTTTATCAATAAAATAGCCGTAGTAGACTATCTTTAGTTTTATTGTGTTAACGCTTATTAAAATTATAATGTTGTGACTTTATATATTTTAATAAATTTTTCCTTGATATATTTCATCTTAAGTTAAAAGTAATATATGGATTCAAGTTAATAATGATAATAGCTGTACGTTCCATTGTGGGAAAAAAATGGTAATTATTTATAATTTTATTTATTAAATGTAAAATATATATATCAATTTGATTGTCAGGTCAAATTGATATAAAATAACTTTTGTTACTCTTTTAAATTGTTGACAAGATATTTTTGTCACTTTTAATATTAACAAAAAAAATTATATAAGGTCTCAAAATTTAATGACTTAAATTTTTGTCACTACACTTTTCATATTTTTGACAAAAATATTTTTGTCGCTATTACTAAATAAAAATCCAATTGATGGTCATAACTTACTCAATAAAAATCCAATTGCTGAGAGGTTTGAATCTTTAGAAACTAGACAGACAAGACTTTAATTTGATATATTATATGCTTAATTTGGATGATTGTAGCCTCACTATCAAGTCATTCCTTTTATTATCACACACATTTTGATTTCTCTTGTTTTTCGATTTCCATTGAACAGTCAATAGTAAATTAGCTGTAACTTGCTCAATAAAAATCCAATTGTTGTAAATCAGACCCAAAACATACTGAATCATGCAGTAGTCCAGATTGTGCATTCAACCATAACAAGCATAAAAAGAGAAAAACAATTACAGTAAAGAAAGATAAGAAGAGAAACACCAAATTTATAGTGGTTCGGTAATCTGAAAGATTACCTACATCCACTCTTCAAGGGCAACCAGAAAAGAACTTTACTATGAGTTTGAGAAACCTTACAGAAGAATCGGCTCACCCCTTTTACACCTTAGGCATCAACCCGATACAAACCCTCTGATTACACACCCGTATACCCAGATGCTCTCACCACTCATACATACCAAAGAGGCAGAAAATCAGTACAAATTTATACAAAGAAAAGGCTATAACAGAAAGGACAGCTCACACCTACCATCACCGTTGATTCCATGGACGGATCTTGGATTTCCAGCACAGCACCTCTAACTGTTTCTCTCTCTGTTAACCAAAAGAGAAAAAGAGAGAAATGAGCTGCGCACAAAACCTAATTCGATTTAGGTTCTGGAACGAAGGGAAAAGACAGAACTGCCCCTCTTGTATTAACAAATTACTTTGACCAGCCAACTCCAAAATTTGACTCCTACGTGTCATCAGAATGCCACATCGCTACACCAATTGATGAGCGGTTTGAATCTTTGGAAACTAGAAAGATAGGGCTTTAATTTGATATATTATATGATGAATTAGGATAACTATTGACCTACTACCCAACCATTCATTTTATCATTACACACATAAAACAAATTCAATTTTAGTGATGACAAAGGAAAACAAATATATATTGATATATAGTTTTAATTGTATTTGTTCTATATCTTTTTATTGATTTTGTTGTTTAACTTATGGGTTTCGTGGGTTTTATAATTATCGTCTTTCTTTAGGATGCTATCATCAAATGCTTTTTTTGCTATAGGTGGTGGTCAATTCTAATTACAGCAAATAGATTTGTGTCACAAAACCTTTATCTTTATGGCTTCTTCAATGCTTCAATTAAGTTGCCTTCAGATTATACTGTTGGAGTTATTGTTGCTTTCTATGTGGTTTCTCTTCTCAACATTCTTAATTTTTTTTAATTTGTAAAATAATAATAATAAAATAATTCATTTTCTCTTCTCAACAATCAAAATTAGTTTTTCCTTTGGCTCTGCAAGTCTCTTGCTTAAAAGTTTACATTTTTCAACTTCTCTTTCTCTGATTGATTTGTAGACTTATTAATAATACCCGATGGGTTATCCTGCAAATTTTTTGCTTTTCTTGACAAAGTTTTAACCTTTGGTTGCAGATTTCAAATGTAACATATTTTAGAAGAACTATGATGATATAGACTTTGAGTTCAATTTGTGGATATTTTATTTATTGATTTTTTGAATTATCAATTCAATATAAAATGAACTTCAATATAGAAAATGTATATTTAAAAGACAAAAAAACCAATAATAATTTAAAAATATATATATAATAAACATACCTGCGCAATGCAACTTGAAAATGAATATAAGTTACAGAAATTGCGGAAGGTCAGTATAAATTTTAAGTATAAGGGGTTTTAAGGATTAAAGGGTAATTTGAAAATCGGTTTGCAAACCGGTTAACCGAAAACCGAACCAAATTTTTGGTTCGGTTTACATTCGGTTTTTAACCAAACCGGACCGGTTTTTTTATTTGGATTCGATTTTCGGTTTGGATAAACCAGTTCGGTTAACCAGTTTATCCCACCTCTAATACGATTCACGACAAAATACTGACATCGTCTATCAAAAACATGTCTGTAAAAATAATATCAATTGTACAAGATGATGACCTAAAAATATAATTAGACCATATAATATTTAGGTGATCTTCTCAAGTTGGATAAATGATTTAATGACATCTACCTATAATTAATATTAATAATTATACAGATAAAATTATTAATTTTATTTTAACAAAACTTTGTATATATACAAAATTTATATTTATTTGAAAATTTATATAATTTAACAATTATTATGTCTTAATCTAATTAGTTTATTTTGTTAGAATAAATTTGTTTACATCCTATTTCAAAAATATTGGATAACCATCTAGCGGCCCATGTCTAGTTATAATTTAATAGTTAATGAATATATTAATTTTCAATATATAAAAATTTTATATATATATATATATATATATATCGACTCCTCGCCTTCACAATTCACAAATTCAGTCAAAAATGTTTCTTCAAAATTCGCTTTAAAACAACATTATGATCAACTCCTTTTGCTGTACTCGAGGTTCGTTTCAGCTGGGCTATTTTCTGATTTTATTATTTTGGACATTGTCATTAATATCTTATGCAAAAGAGGTAGGCTTTATGATGGTTTTGTTGTTTTGGGGAGTATTTTTAGGAGGGGTTTTTACCCAAATGCTGTGACTTTTAATTGTCTCATTAATGGTATTTGTATGGAGGGTAAGATTAAGAAAGCTGTTGAATTGCTTAGGAAAATGGGTTCTTTTGGTTGTACGCCTGACGTAATTACTTTTGGGACTTTGATTACTGGGTTGTGTTGAACAGGAAAAATCACTGATGCCCTTCAGTTATTTGAAGAAATGGTTAACGGGGATGGTGAATTTGGTGTCATTTGTAAGCCTGCTATTGTTACTTACAATAGAATTATTGATGGTCTTTGCAAATATGGGTTAATAGACAAGGCAAAAATTTTTTTTTCAGAAATGAAGATTAGGGGCATTAACCCAGACGTGGTTACTTACAGCTCTCTAATTTATGGTTTGTGTAATACATCTAATGTGGAGGAGGCGAAAACTTTGTTTATAGAAATGTTGGATGAAGGTGCACACCCTAATGTAGTGACATACAATGTGGTAATGGATAAAATTTGTAAGAATGGAAAGATGGACGAAGCCAATGGATTGCTCCAACTGATGATTAATAGAGGTGTTCACCCCAGCACAATTACTTATAACACAATTTTGAATGGTTATTGCTTGGAAGGTAGAATTGACGATGCAAGAAAGCTATTTGATTCTATGGCAAGTAAGGGGTGTAAGCCTGATGTTCCTAGCTACAATATTTTGATGGACGGTTTTTGCTTGACAAATGAAATTGATGATGCTAAAGAGTTGTTTGCTTCGATGTTTAAGGAGGGATGCACGCCTAATGTAGTTAGCTACAATACTCTGATCAATTGGTATTGCAAGAATAAAAAAGTTGATGAAGTTATGAGTCTTTGTAAGGAAATGACTTCAAAGGCAGTTAGGCCAACAGTTGTTACTTATAGCACCTTGCTGACTGGCCTTTTTATGATTGGTAATGTCGGACATGCAAGGAAACTATTTGATGAGATGCAACGCAATAATGTTCATCCCGATTTAATTACGTATAATATTCTCATTGATGGATTTTGCAAAAATGGTTGTGTTTTGGAGGCTGTTGAACTGTTTCATACTTTAAAAAATGGAAACATTCAACCTAACATCACAACTTTCAACTGTCTCATTGATGGCTTGCGTAAAACAGGGAGACTCAAAATTGCTTGGGAACTGTTTCACAGATTGCGAAATAAAGGCTTTGTTCCAGATGTTGTGACATATAACATTCTGATGGATGGGCTTTGTAAAGAAGGGAACATAGAAATGGCAAGTAATTTGTTATCAGATATGGAGCAAAACGGTTGTGCTCCAAATGTAGTCAGTTTTTATACGCTTATGTGTGGTTTCTTGCAGAATAATGAGACTTCAAAAGTGGCTGAAATTCTTCACAAAATGCATGAGAGAAATCTGAAGCCGGATGCAGCCATAGCTTCAATAATTGTAGATCAACTGGTAAAGGATGAAACTTATCGCGAGTTCTTAAAGTTGCTTCCGTCATTCTCTGCCCAAGAGCCAGAGGGACATTGATTGTCGAGTAAATGTATTTCCAAGGGAGTACAACTTATGACGAGAACCTTGTCAGATGTCAAAGTTTCCATGTAAAGGTGTGTGCCATCATCATAGTGGTAATTGTATTTATATGAATCCTTTAATGAAGAAGTCAAATACGTGAAGTTATTTTGGAGATAAGTCTTACTAAAAACCTGATGGGGTAAATTAAGTCGTGTTGTTTTATTGACTGCAATCCACATTTCAATCCTCTTAATCAAAATACCAGTATGCTAGTCTGTTGATGTTGGTGGAAGTCTCTTTTATTTATTTTTATAATATCAGAATTCTTGAAGCTTTTAGGAACTTGTTCTGTTGAGTGTATGTAGTTTTTATTGTTGGATTAACTTGTTTCACAGTAGCCGTGAACACCAAAGTAGTGTATTAACTTCTGAATATGTTTAATTCTGATATGATATAAGGTTAGGAGTAATGAAACTCTGTTTCATCTTCATCTTTAGCGTAAATTGTCGTCTTCATCTTTAGCGATTTAGCATGACCATTGAGTTGCTATATTGTTATGTAGCCAACACATCTTTGTTTCTGATAGGTGCCTATTGATGTTTTCAAAAGAACCACTGATGAAGATGGTGCTAAAGGTTGTAGATGGTGAAAGAAATTGTGTTAACTCTTCTGTGAGGGAAATTAATGAAAGTGAGCATAAACTTAATTGTATGGGGAATAGTGTTGGATTAGCAATGGTACAGTTTTTTAGACATAGGCAGGTTATGATTCAATACTCTGTTTTTACTGCTTGTATTGTGTTATATTCTGCTCTGTCAATGATTTTGAGTAAGCGAGCTCGTCTGACCATCCAGTAGTAATGTGTGTGTGTGTGTGTCTTTTTATTATCATTATTATTATTATTATTATTATTATTATTTTGGGTTTTTTGTGTCATCTGGGATTCATTTTTTATTCACAGATTATGTGGAAAAGGTAGCTGAGGCATTTAATATTAACTTCCATTGAGAAAATCTAAGCAATTTTGGTAAACATATTCGGTGGAAGAATGAAGGGTGATGTAATTGCAAGCAGAATTGTCAATACTGCTAAACAGGAGAGCAGTGCATTAAATTATTTTGGATTTTATATAAACCAATTCTTAAAATTTGTACTTTCCGTCATTTACTCATCTTCTATGATAGTGCTTACAATTTTCACCTTTTTATTCCAATCGTTTTCAGTGAATGCTAACCTTGGAATAAGTGGAAGGATGGCCTATTTTCTCAACTAATGTGAAAATGGAAAGAACAACAGAAAATTGTTGGTGATGGCCAGCGTTGAATATTTCAATTGTCTCCAAGAGTTATAGCATTATTTTTGTTTGGTCTTGTATAGAAGATCACCCTAAAAATACCAGTGCGAGTTCAACTTGAAGGCAGTAATTTTGACCAGGGACTGTGACTTTTCTAAGCTTCTGTGACTTTTTGAGCCTGTATGCTCTTTTCTGAGCGTCTGTGCCTTTGTTTGAGCCTGCATGCTCCTTTTGCTTCTGAGCCTGCGTGTCCTCTTGCTAAGGCGTTTGTACTTGTGTTTTGTTTGTTTTTTGGGCCTTTTGGTTCGGCTAATCGTGTTACTTTGTAACTGTTTTCTTTTGGATATAAAACTTATTTGCCAAAAAAACAAATGTTGACCAGGGAAAGAGATACTTGAGGTAAATGTGGAATTTGATCTGATATGAAACCTCTTTTGAATGAGAAATTTGATCTGATATAAAACTTCATGAACTAAAGGTTCTGCAGGAAAATTGTTTGACACTAATGACAGCAGAAGATCTGGATGTTGCTGCTGAGAAAGCAGTTAAACCAACTGCCAAATGAGTAAATAGATGATGCAAGCCTGTTGTTTTCATACTTTTTCAGTATACTTACGATTATTGAGGAAGTCTTTGCCGATGATAAAGCAAGAAGGGGAAACACTCTTCTATTGCCTTCTAAAATTTTACTGTTTTGTGGTTAAGAGAATTGTGGTGTTTCTTTTATATTTTATACCACAACCATATTCTTCCGATTAATTTTGCCATTATCTTCTGGATCCACTGATTTCTCTTTTCTTTTTGGTACTTAACTTTAATTTATCTCAGAAATGGATGTTTAAAGCTGTGAGCAAAAACAGTTTTGCCAGGAAATGGAATAAAGAAGAGCAATTGAGAAAATCAGCACTCTCTTGCTGCAACTTCCCATCTGATGCGCTGAAAAATTAGAACAGCAGTCCTCCAACTGTTTCAATGGTGTCCAAAAGCCCCTCTTAACTCTTCCTCCTTTATCTGTTTGTATTTACTTCTCTTTATATTAGTATAGTTAGAGAACTAGGTATCTTATTGTATTAATAAAGTTTGCCGATTAATGAAAACCATTGTATTTTATTGGTAACAAGTGAATGAAAATAATATGACTATATTTACTTGCAACCAGTAGCGAATCCAGAAATTTCTGTTAGGGTGGGTCAAAATAAAAACTAATTGCACATTAATATTTTTGTCCATTAATATTTTTGTTAAGATGGGCCAAAATCTATAAATTGTATATATTAGTATTAAAAAAAAAAAAAAAATTGACAAAACTAGGCTGGATCCGCCCCTACATGCAACATTCGTTAACATCGGAATAAATGGAAGGATTAGATGGTAGCTGCCATCGGATCAACTATTCTTGCTTTGTATACGTTGTAATCAAAATATACAAGCTTCTTGTTCTCATTTTTCATAATTTTTAGAATTCTTACAAATTTTGATGAAGTGAATCAATTGGATCTTTACTGATCATCAAATATCCCGTCCCAATATAGGTGGTTCCTCAGAGGTATCTAAGCCTATGAGGCATTTTGTCATCCCTAACATTATTTGCTATATAAGAGCTCACTTGGTTTATATAAGATTTTCAGTAGAGAGGAAAATTGTAGAAAGAAGAATTTTATTCATCATCGTCAAAATGTTGTTGTATAGTACATTTAAGTAGAAGTGAACTCCAACTTACTCAACCAACTCAACTAATTCAGTTAACCACAGTTACATTTAAACTAGCCTACAATTTCTCTCAAATAATATCACAGTCTATATCAATATGCTTAGTATGTTCATGAAATATCGAATTCGAGGCAATGTGCAAAGCTGACTAGTTATCACAAAACAAGGGAATAGGAGACGATGAAGGATAACCAAGTTCTGTCAACAGTTGCACCAACCAAACTATTTCACAAATTGCAGAGGCCATGGCCCTATACTCGGCTTCTGAAGAAGATCTAGAAACTTTCACTTGTTTCTTAGATTTCAAGGAGATAAGAGAGGAACCCAAAAAAACACAAAAGCCAGTGATTGATCTTCGTGTAAGCAAACAAGAAGCCCAATCTGAATCATAGTAGGTAGCAGCTACAATGAACCATTTGATGGAAAAAATAACCCCAAACCAGGAGCAGATTTAACATATTTCACAATCTTTAAAGCTGCCTGCATATGTGATTCCTTAGGAGCATGCATAAACTGACTCAACAAGTTCACTGAATAGCTTAAATCAGGTCGAGTCACACATAAGTACAGAAGTTTACCAATTAACTGCTAATAAGCAGAAGCATATTTTAGCTAGGGATCTCCAATGACATGGAACTGCTTATCATAATCCAAAGAGGTGAACTTTATGTGCTAGTCAAGAGGAATAACAACAAGTCTAGCACTTGATAAACCAGTAGCAGAAATTAATTCTAAGGCATACTTACGCTGGCAAAAAGAAATACCTTTAACAAGCCTAGCCACCTCTAAACCAAGGAAATACCAGAGCATCCCAAGATCCTTAAGCTTAAAATTGGACTGAAGCAACCTTTTTATATCATGTATCATGTCAGAATTACTCCCAGTGATGACTATGTCATCAACATAAACTAGAACCACCACAATGTGATTGCTATGTTTTTTGATAAAGAGCAAATAATCTGATTTTGCTTGGTAAAATCCTCTCTGAAGCAAGGCTGTAGTTAGTTTAAAGTTCCAGACTCTAGAAACCTATTTAAGTCCATATAAAGACTTGTGAAGTCTGTAAACTAAATTCTATCTAGAAGGTTTATGGAAACCTTGAGGCAAAGACATATAAATTTCCTCTGATAAATCACCTTGTAATAATGCATTATCAACATCAAGGTGATACAAAGGTGAATCATGAATTGAAGCTAAAGAAAGAATGGTCCTAACAGTCACCATTTTAACAATAGGGGAAAATGTTTCCTCATAATCAATTCCAGCCTGTTATGTGTAAACTTTGGCCACCAATCGGGCTTTATACCTCTCCAAAGTACCATCAACATTAAACTTTAATTTGTATACCCATGTACACCCAATTGGACTTTTACCAAGGGGCAATGGAACCAATGACCAAGTATGATGGTCTTCTAAAGCTTTGATTTCCTTTGACATAGCTTCTACCCATTTAGGATCTTTAGAGGCTTGGGAAAAATTAACTGGTTTAGTTAAGGAGGAAAATTTGCTAAGTCGGGCTTGGTATGTGGGTGAAAGGTGATGTAATTTATGGATTTGAAATTGGATATTTTACTAAGTGAGTTTGTGATGAAGAGGGAAGTGTATGACAATGGTAGTCTATAGTCCATATATGAGGCTTGGTAATTCTTGTGAATTTCCTTAAAGGTACAGGAGAGGGTTGAGTTAAAGTTTCAGCTGCAAGGGTTGTATTTATGACAGGGGAATCTACTACTGGAGGTGTATTTGAGACAGGTGAGGAATTAAGAGCCACAACTGGATCTGATGTGTGAACTGGAAAATCATCTACATGTATGCAAGGTTGTGAAATATGTGTATTGGAAGAACCTATGTCTAAAAAAGAATCAGATGGAAAAACTGACAGATCTGTTTTGGACAAGCTGAAAGGAAAAATGTGCATATAAAAGGTCACATCTTGGGTGGTATGAACTGCATGAGTGTCTAAGTTGTATAGCAAATATCCCTTTTTATCTAAAGAGTATCCTACAAAAACACATGGAATGGACCTAGGGGTAAATTTATCTTTGGGAGTAAGGATTGTAGAGTAAGCTAAGCAACTAAAGACTCTAAAAAGTGTCAATGAAGGAGGTTTGCCAAATAATTTTTCAAAAGGAGAGAGAGACCTTTTAGTACAATGGTTGGGCACCTATTAATTAAATAGACTGTTTGAACACAGTAGCCCTAGAGTGTGTATAGCAGTTTGGATTGAAACTTCAAGGCTCTAACAACTTGTAAAATATGTCTATGTTTTTTCTCCACAACACCATTTCATTGTGGAGAATAAACACATGAACTTTGGTGCTGAATACCTAGCTTTGCTAACAAATCATGACAATTTCTATTAAAAAAACTATAAGCCATTATCAGAACGAATGCACTTAGGTGTTATATGAAACTGATTTTGTACCATGATTAGGAAGTTTTTAAGCAATTAAAAAAAACATATTTAAATTGCATTAGGAAAATCCATGTCACTCTAGTGCATTCATCCACAATTGTAAGAAAAAATCTTGCTTCCAAAAGTAGGTACCTTATAAGGGCCCCATACATCCATATGCAAAAGATCAAAAGCTGAATTTTAAATACTTTGACTTAAAGGAAAAGGTGTTCTAGTTTGTTTTGCCAAAGGACGGATTTGACAATGTGAAGAATTGTCAATTGGTAAATTATTAACCATTTGTTGTAGAATAGGATTTAGGACATGCTCCAATCTTTTATGCCAAACATTGAAATCAGAAATTGTCCTAGACTAGGAATGGAAACTTTGTTCATTCTTGCATTGCAAACATTGGGTGTAGAAAGCATTTTGGCCAGGGTATTGATGTCAAAGTTATGGAATGATGATTGTGTGAAAAGCATATGAAAATATAAGCCTTGAAAATTTTTGCCAACCCCCTTCAACCTACTACTCTAGAGGCCTTGGATTAAGAAAAAATCAGGGTAAAAGGTAATTATACAATTATTGGATGAAGTGTATTTAGAAACAGAAAACAGATTATATTTGAAGTCCGGCAAATGCAATACATGATCTAGACTAATCTTATCATTTATCCTAATAGATCCTATGTGCTTAATTCTGGTTTTGGTTCCATTTGGTAGGCCAACTTAAGTTTCTGGATGAGAGTGTGTCAATAGGTGCACTTAAGCTAGACAATCTACTAGTCATATGATTTATCACCCCTGAATCTACAATCCAACTTGTAGTGTCATTAAAACAGGATAAAAGTGATGTGGCTATGCCTGCCACATTAGCTGATGCTGAGATATTCTTATTTCCAAGAAGTTGAAGCAGTTGGGAGTATTGTTCTACCGAGAGAATCATGCCTAGTGAATTTGAACCTTTTGGTGATTCCATAGAAGCGCTAGAGGTTGTATCAAGCTGTGTATGGGCTTGATTAGCTGCTGCCCTATTCTTTGATCCATTCTTCCCTTTGTAATCAGCTGGATAACCATGAAGTTTATAACATGTATCCCTTTTGTGCCCTGGTAGATGACAAAACTCACTCTATATAAGGCTTTTTCCTTTATATTTGGGATTGTGATTTTGCCCTTTTTGTGTGTTTTGTGCATATAAAGTAGTAGTTACCTCTGAGCCAATATTATTTCCCGACAGTATTCTCTGACTTTCATCTTGGTTGACAATAGAGTATGCTTGTTTTAAAGAGGGTAGAGGTGACATCAATAGGATTTGGCTTCAAACCATATGATAAGTGTCATTTAATCCCATTAGAAATTGTAGTAATCTCTGTTGGTTTAAATGTTCAAGGTAAGCCTTAGCCGATATACTATCAGGTGGTGGTAAACTAATTAGTGAACAAAATTTGTCCCACAACGGGTAAGAAGGAAGAAACTAATATGGAACACTCTAAAAGAAGAGATAAAATAAAATAGTATTTGCTTTAGATCTAGAAAAATATGAGATTTGATTCATGACAAAAGAAGAAATATTAAGTAATTTGATAATTATCGTGAGTTTCAATTTACCATTGAAATTATGAATTCTTATTGACTTAAATTTCATCTAATTTTTAAAGCTTTGGAATTAAAGTAGGAGGGAGAAGAATAGAACTTTTTTGAATACTATAAAAAGATGGGGGCTAAAGAAGAAAATGGCGGGGGCCAAAAATCATTTCCCCAATAATTGGTTGATTTAGTTTTATTATTACAAACCAAAAAAATTTTTATTTACTTTTTAAGTTTACCCCATTAAAATGTTTTACCACATGCAAATGTCTTTATAAACCTCAAAACTTCATAAAGAACCCCCTTTTTTATATATATTTTTAATTAATTTTATACACCTTGTTTTAAATGTAATGCTCAAAGATGAGTCTATTCACATGTGTTATTACTTCCAACATTATAAGAATAATAATTGATAAATTTTGCTAAGGCAGGCTTGGTAAGTGGGTGAAAGGTGACTGTAATTTACAGAATTTGAAATTGGATATTTGACTAAGTGAGTTTGTGAGGAAGAGGGAAGTGTAGGACAGTGGTAGTTTGTAGTCCAGATTGGAGGTTTTGTAATTCTGGTGGATTTCCTTAAAGGTATGGAAGAGGGCTGAACTGAAGTATCAGCTATAGAATTTGTACTTGTGATAGGAGAATCTGTTGTTGAAGGTATATTTGAGTCAAGAGACACAATTGGATCTGATGTATGATCTGGAAAAACATCTACATATATGCAAGGTTGTGAAAGATGTGTATTAGAACAATCTATTTCTAGAAAAGAATCAGATGGAAAAACTGAAAAATCTGTTTTGGACAAGCTGAAAGGAAAAATATGTTCATAAAAGGTCACATCTCGGGTGGTATGAACTGTATGGGTGTCTAAGTTGTACAACAAATATCCCTTTTTATTTAAGGAGTATCCTACAAAAACACATGGAATGGACCTAGGGATAAATTTGTCTTTGGGAGTAAGGATTGTGGAATAAGCTAAGCAACCAAAGACTCTCAAATGTGTCAAGGAAGGAGGTTTGCCAAATAATTTTTCAAAAGGAGAGAGACCTTTGAGGACAGGGGTTGGACACCTATTAATTAGATAGACTGCTGTTTGAATACAGTAGCCCCAAAGTGTGTGTGGTAATTTTGAGTGAAACTTTAAGGCTCTAGCAACCTGTAAAATGTGTCTTTGTTTTCTTTCCACAATACCATTTTGTTGTGGAGAGTAAATACATGAACTTTGGTGCTGAATACCTAGGTTTGCTAACAAATCATGACAATTTCTATTAAAAAACTCTAAGCCATTATCAGAACGAATGCATTTAGGTGTTACATTAAACAGATTTTGAACCATGAGTAAGATATTTTTAAGCAACTGAAAAACATTAGATTTAAATTGCATTAAGAAAATCCATGTCACTCTAGTACAATCATCCACAATTGTAAAGAAAAATCTTGCATTTCCAAAAGTAGGTACTTTATAGGGACCCCATACATCCATATGCAAAAGATCAAAAACTGAATTTGAAATACTTTGGCTTAAAGGAAAAGGTGCTCTGGTTTGTTTTGCCAAGGGACAGATTGGACAATGTGTAGAATTATCAATTGACAAATTATTAACCATTTGTTTTAGAATAGGATTTGGGACATGCCCCAATCTTTTATGCCAAACATTGAAATCAGAAACTACCCTAGAACTAGGAATTGAAATCTTGTTTATTGCTGTATTGCAAACACTCGGTGTAGAAAGTATTTTGGCAATGGTTTTGATGTCAGAGTTGTGCATTGATGATTGTGTGAAGGGCACATGAAAATATAAGCCTTGAAAATGTTTACCAATCCCCTTCAACCTGCCACTCCAGAGGTCCTGGATTAAGCAAAAATCAGGGTAAAAGGTAATTTCACAATTATTAGCTGAAGTGTATTAAGAAACAAAGAACATATTATATTTGAAATCTGGCAAATGCAATACGTGATCCAGACTAATCTCATCATCTATCTTAACAGATCTATGTGCTTAATTTTGGTTTTGGTTCCATTTGGTAGGCCAACATAAGTTTCTGGATGAGAAGTTGTGTCAATAGGTGCATTTAAACTAGACAATCTATTAGTCATATGATCTGTCGCCCTTGAATCTATAATCCAATTTGTAGTATCATTAAAATAGGAGAAAAGTGATGTAGTTGTACCTGCCACATTGGCTGATGCTGAGATATTCTCCTTTCCAAGAAGTTGGAGTAGCTGGGAGTATTGTTCTGCCGGAAGTATTGTTCCTAGTGAATTTGAACCTTTTGGTGATTCTACAGGAGTATTAGAGGTTGTACCAAGCTGTGTATGTGCTTGATTAGCTACTGCCCTATTCTTTGATCCATTTTTCCCTTTGTAGTCAGCCGGGTAACCATGAATTTTATAACATGTATCCCTCTTGTGCCTTGGTAGATGACAAAACTCACACTCTATATAAGGCCTTTTCCCTTTATATTTGAGATTATGATTTTTCCCTTTCTGTGTGTTCTGCGCATACAAAGTAGTGGTTATATCTGAGACATTATTATTTCCTAATAGTATTCTCCGACTCTCATCTTGATTGACAACAGAATATGCTTGTTTTACAGAGGGTAGAGGTGACATCAATAGGATTTGGCTTCGAACCATAGAATAAGTGTCATTTAATCCCATTAGAAGTTGTAGTAATTTCTGTTGATTTAAATGTTCAAGATAAGCCTTTGCTGACAGACTATCAGGTGGTGGCAAACTAATCAGTGAGCTCAATTCATCCCACAACGCTTTTAATTTGTTGTAATAGATGGCTACAGACATAGTACCTTGTGTGAGGTTAACAATCTCTCGATGAATCCCATAGATTCTTGTACCACTCACTTTATGATATTGCTCTTGTAGATCCTGCCAAACTTGATTCGCGTTAATGGAATATACTATGCCATTGAACATCTCTTTTGACACTATATTAAAGATCCACGCCAAGACCAGTGAATTACATCGTTTCCACTGTGCTCCTAAGCTCGAGTTAGATGGTTTCTTGCATGTACCATCAACAAAACCAAGTTTATTTTTAGCCCTAAGTGAGACTATCATGGCTCTGCTCCAAATCCTGTAATTTTCAGTACCTGTAAGTTGTTCAGTTACCAAGGCAGCTCCTGGAGTATCAGACGAGTGAATATACAGGGGCAAGTTCGTGTCTGAGAGATTCATCGTTGATTCACTACTGGGATTCATCACTATGAGCTGATTATGTAGAATATTGAACCAAATCTGAGAAATTGATGAGTTAATCAAGATCGGTTGTTGACGAAAAGAAAAAAAAATTCTTAGGATATCAAACCCTAAGCTCTAATACCATAAAAGATTTTGATAGAGAGGAAAATTGTAGAATGAAGAAGAAGAAGAATTCCTCAATTGTATCGATTCACAAAGTTCTATACAGTGTCTTTTAGTAAAGTAAAGTCTAACTAATTCAACTAACCAACTCCACTAACTAACTCTACCAGTTCAGTTAACTATAGTTACATTTAATTATAACAATATTTAACTAAAACAATATTAATGAAAGCTGTAAGCTGAGCTGAAGTAGAGCTGAAGTGTAACTGACGTGTATTCTTCAATAAAACCCAATCAATTAATTAAAACTTGGTTTAGTTTATGCTTAATGTTTAAAAGCAAATTAATTTATTCATAATTTTGCCTTGGTTTTCTTATATAGTTTCTGTTATGCCCGGGAAAATAAAGGGGTGATGTGGGAAAGTCACGTTAAGGGTGACCTGCTCCCGTCAGGGCAACACGCACACGTCAGACCTGCAAAATAATATGGAGCTCACACGCGTCCATTTCTCTGCAGCAAGTCGTGCGAAGTCAGCTTGGAAAAAGGAAAACGGGACATAAAGCCGGATTATATCCTGACAATCACACCAACCCATGGATTTAATGATGATTACACGCTTCAGTTTCATATAAAATGAAGAAGGCCCCTCCATTAAGGGGATTCGGCCATTTCTCATACTGAAAAACTCTCTCTCTCTCCTGGAAACATACTTACTTTNAAAGAAACTTTGTGAGAACTTATTATATATATAAGATGTGATTAGTGGTAGTGCTTCATTTTAATAACTTATCATAAAATTAAAGTAGGATGGGCCAATAATGCCCAATTTCATCAAACTTCTCACCACATCCATGCACTTGAGGGATATTATTTTGCGCTTGGCAAAATCTTTTACGTTAGTTATGATTTTGATTTTGGAAAGAGTAATATTATGCATACAAAATATTGTGATCTAAATTTTGTATCGTAACATATATGACTGTTAATTATAAAATAATGAGATAAGTAAACTAACTTTCCCCAAAACCACTCCATTCCCCCAATTTGTCAAATATAAACTACATAATAATACAACTAACCGATAATGGTGCTATAATTGGTTCACTGTTGTCTGCTGATATGTTTAGAACATTTTCTTTTCATTTTAAGGATTTTTTTTTTTTTTTTTTTGGTAATTTTCAAGCTTGACTAATAACATTGTATATACACATTTTACTTTTATATCTTATATTTTATAGTATTTGTGTATATATATAAATAGTTATTTTTTGGGGTTTATTCATATTAATGAAAGTAAGTGTGTCGATTTTATGAATAGTAAAGAGTTAGTGTTTGGCTTGCTTTATTGCTTTATGGGTAATAATACTACACTCACAATCATTATCACAAACTTTCTCACACAATCCCAACATAATAACTCGGATTGTTAAGCTCGCAAATAGGTGTTGTCTGCTCGTTATGGACCCCACATGCCCATTTGCAAGCCGACAAGCTATCATATTGGGGTTGTGAGAAAAAGTTTGTGAAAAGAGATTATAAATATAGTATTTTTGTCGCTTTATTCATATTTGAAGCTCTCTTAAAAATTTCAAAGACATTATACTCTTTAACTATACAGTACTGATTCCCTAAACTATTAAAGAAAAAAATGAAGTATCCAAGAGCCAAACATAAATTTATATATTCCTAGACACAGGAAACAAATCCATCAAAGACTAACCAAATTGGCTGCAGTTAAGAAAGAAACCATAATCACAACTGTTCTCTGATTACTACACATTAAGTTCAATTCCCACTCACAAACCCTAAAAACTCAAACATTTTACATGCATGGCTCTCAAATTTTGATTTGATTTCTTTTAATTGGGTCCAATGTCAAGATTGGCAAGTTGCTGTATGTTCATGGGGTAAACCATGCTCTGGTCTCCAGAGAAAGCCTGCCTTCCAAATAAAATGTTCACAGCTTCAGTTGGATGAAATGCATCCCAAAACACATATTGATCTCTGTTTGGACATGGTGTTTGGAATGGAAGGCATGTAATTTGCCCTCTATTTCGCCCGATTCCGCAGCATCCTCGATCTATCACACTGAATCCTGTACACATAAAACAATTCAAACCAGTGAAGGAGGCAGGGTTATTTTCAGTG
This sequence comes from Pistacia vera, assembly GCF_008641045.1. NCBI lineage: Eukaryota > Viridiplantae > Streptophyta > Magnoliopsida > Sapindales > Anacardiaceae > Pistacia > Pistacia vera. The sequence continues at coordinate 1,184,336 of NW_022196095.1, forward strand.
GGGGCATACTGAAAAGAAAAAATTGGAACATTAAAAATTACATATTAAAAACGCTAAAAATTTTAAACATGAGGCATAGTTAAAACACTACTATTTTATATAGATGAAGATAATACAGTAAAAAGAGAAAAAAAATTGGGGTTGTAATATGTGGTTGCTGTTTGTTCATGTACTTTAAGTACCATTTGAAGAGGAAGGACAAAAAGAGCAAGCTTAAAATATGTTTGAGGTTTGAGAAATAATTAAGAATACAAAATAGGAGGGGACTTAAAGAATTTTTCAGGGTCGCTCAGCCCGCAGTGGCTCCATCCATGATTGAAACGATGAAATATCGAGTATAGTAGTAATCCATGCATACCGTAGGATCTGTAGTTGAGTAAGAGATCTTCGAACATTCTAGCGACATCGATGAAAACGAATCTTGAACCGGGAAGATTGGTATTAAGATTGTTAATCATAGTCTTCACATTCGTATTGAAAGGTAAAACAAGCTGGTTAACTTCTTCTGAGCACCCACCAAGCTGGTTTTGAGCCAAAATGCTTGGAATGCATCCCATTCTTCCCAATCCAGCTAGTACAAATTTCCGAGCTCCCAGATTGTATAGGCTCTGTATTATGAGGTTTTATGTTACAAGAAATAAAGTTTAATTTCATGGTGTGTAAAAAAGATTAAGAAATCTTACAGTGAGTTGCTGTGTGTATTGTTCAACCAAAAGATCAGCATATTGCTGGGCATTATATTCATTCTTGGTATTGTAATTTGGCATGAGATAGTTGTTCAAGTAGTCATTGCTGCCCATCCCTACAAAGAATATCGATCTTGCGATTGCCTTTGATAAATCAGCTGCCCCAAGATTACCAGTAATTTGATCGAGCGTATTTTGAAAGTTCCTTATTTGTTGACCAAACGGTATACGGCCCACCTGATCAAACATTATACAAACTCTTTTATATAAACTTCTACTTTCACTTCTTTATTATCTATAATAATTTGTATGAATATTTCATAAATGAAATTTTCTTACAAAGTTTCTTCCAGTGATGTCAAGGATGCCGGCCGCGGCAGAAGCATAGTTGACTCCATGAAGCACTTGATCCCCGGAAGCTTCAGAGTAAGCAGGGATCAAGGGAAGCCCCAACTCCTCAGCTAAATAAATTAATAAAACAATTAATACAAATGAGGTTAATATTATAAAACCAAATTAATAAGTGGGAAAATATATAATTAAATTGGTAATTAGTAAGAGGTCATGAAGACATTTAATTTTGCCATTAAGAGCATGCCTATTAGAGCTCATGTGATTTAATAAGAATGTGAAAATAGATAAGATTTCATGACAAAACAAAGTTAGGTGAAAAAGTGTTAGATCTCATAAATGTAATAAAGACATCGTACTTTGTTTATATATTGATTAATTATTTTTTTCAGTATTTACCCTTCGAACATTGGACTATTCATTTGATTATAATGTTTATAAAGTTGTTTAAAGAGAATTTGTTTTATTTGGTAACACTAAATTAGGGGAAAGGGAAATAGATAACTGATAAATATCAATAAATGTTGGTAGTTTTCTCCAATAAATATAAAAATAAATACTTCAAGGCAAACTCACTTTGCTCTAAACTCACTTCATACTCCATGATTTATGAAAGAAATTAAGCAAGAAACAAAATATTTTTACCAGAAAAATTAAAGAATACACCAATCACAAATGCATTAATTTTTAACCAAGAAAATATACATTTTTCTCTAAAATAATTGCATTGTATGCATGCATACATACTCTTGTAGCTTGACTTAAATTGTTACGAGTTTGATTTAGTGAATATATATATCATAGATGATATATAAAATTAAAAAAAATAAATATTAGTGCAAATACAGCGTATAGAGAGTTACCAATGGCATCAACCATGGTGTAGCCATTAGAGAAACGTCCAGTCGGACCGCCATTGAAATCGATACCATAAGGGAAGTAATTAGCCTTCGCAAAAGAAGGAAGATTATTGTTATTGCCATTGTCAATGAGGGAGTCTCCAAAAATGAACATAGCGGGCACCGTTTCCGATCTCCTCCTCCCTCCTTCTGCTCCAACAATCGGATTCTCGTCTTGCCCTAGAGCCATTCTCCCCATCAACACCACCACGAAAATCACCAATAACAAAGAATAAGAATAAGAAAATTGCTTGATAAAAGCCATTGGAGAGGCTAAAACTCACAAGAAAAACAAAGAAGGGAGAGTAACTTGAAGCGTTTCAGAGATAAATTAATTTGTGAATGAAAATGGAGGATTAATAGAAGAGAGTGAAGGTAGAAGAGAGTGAAGGTGGAGTAGTTGAGTAATAGTAAATGCATTCATCTGTTTCCTCCATTGTAGTAATTACACACTGCCGCATGTGTCTGCAGTGCAGGCAAAGTGTGTAAAAATTTAACCAGACAAAAAAAAATATACACTCCGAGGTTTTGGTTAAGTTTTGTAGATCTTACAATTTAAAATATTGGCATTTATCCCCTTGAATTTAACACCGTTTATATAATCAATTAATTAGGAGAATTTCATTGTTCAAAAACAAAAAATACCTCTCATTTTCATGCTGTTCCAAAGTTTTAAAAGCTCAGGTTCTGCCCTCTAAGGCTCTAACTAGGGAAGGTAATAAGAGCAGGTCAAGACGGGAATCATCATCCCCATCCCCATCCGGCCGTCCCCATCCTCAAAATTGGCCAATGCGGGGACTGTTTGGGGATCCAACGAGGGGCCAATCTCCAAATATTAAAAAAAAAAATTTCTTTTATTTTAATATTATATAGTGACAATTTTGAAAGTGCATTTTATTCAATATTAAGTACTAATAATTTTTTTTTATTGAATTATTCATCTTTAGAATATAATTGATGGTGTTTTTTTTATAAAAAGCGTCAATGAGAATTAATTCTTTACTAGATGTCTTATATTAGAATTATTAAATCAGTAATCATATTGAATGATTGTCATTAAATATAATGTTAGAACAAAGATTGCTAGTGTACCGAAACTCTTACTTCATTTTTACCTTAAATTGATATGTGGGAATATGACTCCTTAAATATTTTTAATACAAAATTAAAATAACTTATCTTATAATCAATTTTTTCAAGAATCATGGATGGGGCGAAAAAGGGATAGACCCGAAAGTAATTTAGGGATGGTTTTCCATTGCAATCCTTGCCCCATCCTTGAAAATTTTGTTAAAATACCCTCCTCAAAGGAGGCGGTCCATGTGTGGAAAATTGACATCCCTACACATGATAGTTTATTTCTCCTTCACGACTATTACAATTAGGATGTATATCCCAGTATTTTAAACTGCACCTAAACCCTAAGGGGGCAAATGTAATTAACTCAAAGATTTACAGCCATTCAATTCGTTTCTCTTATCTTTTGTTATACAACTACAATTGTTTTATTCCATTTGGTTTTTGAGCAAAAATTTGGTAGGAATCATGCAATTAATTGCTTGCACTGTTTTTTCAGTAGAAGAAACTTGAATGAAGTGATAGATCATAGCACTATTTCTTTGACAGATTCAGGAGCATCTCACCACCTTTAATGTTCTCATCTATATCACAAGTTCGTTGGGGGAAAAAATTAATTTTGATATATTGAAAATTGCTTTCACCCATCTAGTGCATTTAATTCGGTCATTTTTTTTTACTTCTTTTAGACTCTCAATGCGTGTAAGTTAAGAATTTTATTTTCTTACATTATTATCTGGTAATTAAATATATGGCTTCGTTTGGCATATTATTTCTACCCATATTTTCAATCTTATTCCCAAAATATTATTTGTTTTGTTATTTGAGAAATATTAGTATATTTTTTTAATTAATTTTAGACACCATAAGTTTATTAATTTCATTAAATACCCCCAGAAAAAAAAAATTTAAAAATTAACAAAAACACCCCCACCCACCCATACTTGCCAGATTCCGGCAACCACCGTCGGTGGTAGCCGGAATCTGTCACAACGGCCTACAAACGATCGAAACTTGCCAGTAATTTACTGATCTGGTCGTCAACGACGACCAAAGAAATGGTTGTCGTTGACGGTCAACAACGGTCAAATCTAGACTTTTCCAGTGGTTGACATAGATCTGGCATGAAAATGCCATATCGACGCCCTACCCACCAGAGCCGACCGTTCTGCGTCGTAATGCTATTTTTCGGCCAGATTCCAGTGGCGGTGGCCGGAATCTGGTACTGTGGGTGGGTGGGGGTGTTTTTGTCATTTTATAAAATTTTTATATATTGGGGTGTTTAGTTAAATTAGCAAACCTATGAGGTTTTTTTATAAATTTTTAAATTTTACCTCATAATACTCCATTATTCAACTACCCAATATTATTCCCAAAATCTTATTCAATATAATAAAACAAATAGACCCTATATGTTTCAAAGGGGGAAGCCATGAATTTTTTTTTTAATGAAAAAGGGAAAGAGAGGTAATATATTAAAATTATTTACTAGGATTAGCGATCATTTTAAAGTAATTAACATATAAGTTTATAATATTAGTCTTTAATAATTTTTAGAGTAATACTACCCTTACCCACTTTCTCTTACTCACTTTTATAAATATACAGTATAGTACGGGTACTATAGACATAGTACAGGTACCATATGTCATTTAACAAAAGTGAGTAAGAGAAAGTGAATAAGGGAGTGAGTAAGGATAGCATTTTTCTAATTTTTATAGTTTAATATTTTTATTTTCAGGAAGATGTTGCCAGTAAATAAATTCTTGCTTTCTCTATTGGCATGCAAATTTGATGAAACTAATTAAAATATTGGAATAAATGCTTTCTTTAAATTTAATATTTTTTGTTGATAATTTCAATGTTTGGAACTACATCTTGTAACCAAACATTTGTGTCTCTTATATATATATATATTTTAACTCCCACCAAGTTTTATATGTAGTTGCTAGATTTTTCGTTGGTGAAATTTACTAGGGAATTAATTTTTTTATTTAAAAAATATTAATCTCGAACATTGTGCTTGCTTGGACTTCGATCAATTAATTTATTTGGATTCCATTCGTAATTATTATTTCATTCATAGTACATGGTGTCCAACGTCCAATCTTGTGTGTAAATTAATTTTGTTATCCTTTTCTTTAAAGCAAAATCTATAGGAATTAATTTTACTGTTGAATATTAAAGAAAACATTGCAAAATGATAAAAATTTTGCTTTATTACATCACTCCTCAAAATAATGTTATATTATGTACCTATGATACGAAATTATGATATTTACTTCATAATTTTAGTATTATTTTTACATAAATTATGAGGAATAATATATTTTCTTATCTTTGTTAGAGAAACACGTATAAATTGAAATTTGTAACACATATTACAAAGTATATATCATTTCAATATTGAAAATCCCACTTTAAAAATGTTTATTTAACAATACTAACTGCTGTCAACTTCATAGGACTATAACAACAATAACAATTAGGGGCGTGTTCTTTTATGAAATTTGTGTTTATATATATATTTTTTAAATATTGAAAATGAGAGAAAAATGTGAAAAATAAAAATATGTTCGGTCTGTTTGCTTGAAAACACAAAGAGAAAAAAATATTGAATTTATCACCTACCAAACTGATAAAATCACTTCAAAATGACACTTATTTTGTTCGTCTCAATTCTCAAAGACTTTGTTTCAAATATGTTGATTGTTAATTCTCATTTGTAATTTGTGTTTAAAATGTTGTTTTAAATGAAAGAAACAAAAGTATAAGTAGAAAAGATAATAAATAATATTTGATTTAAAAGTTATTTTTTTTATATAAAATAGAGGGCGCTACAGTTCCTCCCACCTTTTTTCTCATTCTCCCGGCTACAATCACTTGAAAATGTTAAAGGATCAGTATTTTTATTTTTTTTATTCTGAATTTTGAATTTTGAATTTTGAATTTTTCAGTAGATCAAAATGAGAAGAGTAAGTTAAAATTCATATACGAAAGAACGCTAGACAATTGGTAGCTGATATTTGGCATCTGTTTGTAAAAAAATCATACTTAACACGCGTATGTAATAAATTAAGATTAAATATATATAGGTAATAAAATTGTTAAAGTTGACGAAGAGGTCATACACACAAACCAAGATAGATTGGAGTAGTTGGTGGCTAAGTAAATTAATTAACAAAGTCAACACGCACAGAGTTAATGAACTCATAGATTAACACATACATATCATCTCATAATTAAGGTAGTCAATTTTACGTGTTTAGGAGAAAAAAGTAATGTTAAGTCACGGTCCAATCCCACAATCTTTTTTCATACTCTCTGATATGATAATTTATTATTGATCAATTCATAAATATGTCTCATTTATTTACTATAATCTCACATATACAAACTGTCACGTCGAGAGTTGTGAAATTAGATTATAAACATAATATTATTATTGAAGAGAAATATATTTTTATCCCGATAAAAATAACTCAATCGGAAGGTCGTAATATACAAATCTAACTTTCAGCTTTTATAATCAATTTTTTTGGTTTTAATCTTATGGAAACAATTAATTTACGTTAAAATTGATGCTTCAATTTGTCAAGAATTTGAAATGGCCGAAAGTCAAATATTAATAATAAAAGTAAGAGAGAAAATTAAGGAGATAAAGAAAGTGACCGAAAGAGCGAGAAAAGAAGAAAGTGAGTGAAATGTTGGCTTATATAAGAGCGTAAATTTAGAATTGTGATAGTTTATGGGTGTGAGCTATGATTAAATTTTATTTAACCTCCTCCATTTTTAGTTAATCTAATTAATATCACTAAATTTGACCCTTAAAATTCAGAAATAACAAAACTCTCTGTCATTAAAACCTTATTGGGATTTTGTTATTTAATGAAATCTTAAGGGGAATTATTTTATCAATTCTTAACATAGAACATTGATTTATATATCTTTCAATTGTCTATGTTAACACTGAAAGCTTAATAACTCACTAATAATAGAGATATTTTTTGCTATTTAATAAAAGATCATAAGTTAATTGCCACTAATTCTTTGTGGAAAGGAATTACCTATATAATAAATTAATCAGAATTAACAGAAAAATAATGGATTAATCATAGTATTAAATATAAGATTAATTAGTAGAGATGGTAATTCAGAATAAAAAAGTTTTAAGATAAGAAACAGTAAATTAATTGGTAATACTAAGAATACAAATTTGTTACATGATGATGATACATGAGTGATGAGACTATTATGAATTCATCTTCCTTCAACATTATTATTGATCTATGGTTAATAACAATAATCCTTCTTTAAGTATAATTAAATAACAAAAATTTCTTTGTAATTAAAAAAATAACAAAAATTCTTCTATAAATAAATGGTAAAGAGAAAATTTAGTAAATATCATAAATTTTAACGATGTAGATTAATAACTCACTACTGATAGAAAAATTTCTATTATTTTTTAAATCTATTGAGAGTTTTTTTTTTTTTTTTTTGGATTAAATATTAATAATAAAACTATAGAATGAAAATCGCCATATGCTTTGAGAGGGCGAGGCCATATAATTTGGAAATTAAATGTGGGAATTCTCCCATTAAATTGATTTCTGACAAATCCAACAAAGCACAAATTGATGTTCCGAAGAAAGTTATCGTTAACTTTTATAAAATTATTTTAAAGTAATTTCATTTTTTTTTTATATATTTTTAATGCAATTTCATGAAAAACATTCAAATGCATATTCGGTTTTAGTGTGCGAAAGTATTTGAATACGAAATTCCAAATCGAAGAGGGCGGTTTTATTAACCAAATGACCTAGAATAAATTCTTCAATTTAAAACTCTAGATTGAATCTTATCATATAATATAATGATGATAATTTGAATAAATTTATATTGGATAAGCATATAATATAAATTTAATATATAATTAGTGTAGCTTAGAAACTATACTATTATGATTTTCAAATCAAAATATGAGTGACATGAACTGATATTATCTGGCTAAATTTGGTGTGCACCTTTAACATTGTTAGGCCCAATGGATGGTTTTTTACCCAATAAAGAGATTTGAAGTTGAACCTAACAATGCTGACACAACACCAAGATTTTTAACCAAACAATAAACCTAAATACCTAATTGGTATAAATGATATTCTATCTACTTATTAATGAATATTCGATAATACTCTTTAATAAAATTTAGATTTTTTTCCTCACCCAACTTGGCAAAGAACACAACACCAAATGAATGAGATAAAAAACCTTTTGCTCCTAAGGTTTTCAGTCAGTTGAGTTTGCCCCAAAGTTTTCAAAAACTAGCAAAACGAGCCAATAATCTAACTGAAGTTAAATGAATAATAACTAAAAAGAGTAATTGGTAAATTTATCTACATATTTAATTAAAAAAAAAAAAGTTGACTTAAAAAATCATACAAAATTAATTAAAAAAGATATTTAGGACCAACTTAGAAAGGGTACCTTTTAGATATCAATTAAAAAATAAATAAACGTTGTTAGATGTGAACTACAACTTCATATTTTCCATAATTGTAATATAATATAAGGGTATTTTTGTCCTTACACAATGACTACATGAGACAGTGTGTCAGATAACCAATTCTGTAACTACGGTTAGATTATTGGCTCTTTGTATATTCTTCGTTATTTCTACAGGCATAACGAAGAACATACAAATTCATATGCATACAAGTATGTCTTTCCATTAAGATTATCACAAACAACTAATAAAAGCATTATGTAGCATTGATCATTTACCTACAGTATGCAAAGGTGTACAAGACATCTTGAGATTTATCAATTATTACATTTAGATCAATCTAAAAGCATTCTTATCTGCACACTCAGATAATGGTAAAAGTTATTAAGTGTCAGTGTAGCCTAAAGGGTCATTATGCGTATTGATGACATCTTATTGCATACAACAGAGTTCACAGAAGCATCAGCACCCTACAATCAAAGAGAAAAGAGCAACAATAAAGAACTAGACCAATGAATAAATTGAAGATGTGATGATTTAGCTGAAGTACCCTACCCTATTCCATCAGAAACAAAAAAGATACCCTCAAACAGGGTGATGGATTAAATGTCAATAGGCAATCTGTAGTCTTCAAGTCCCACAACTATAAACAACAACAATGAAAGTGAAGTGTCAACTAATCAGATGACCTATGATCAACCTTTACAATGCAATCACTTGACATCCATTATTTGTGAATATAGCAGCATTCATGTACCATGTATGACCACGGAATTCTTTTAACAATTTCCCAGATTTTAAGCCATGAATTCTGAATAAAACATAACAGTCTTCAAGAAATTTTAGAATACTTAACTTGTGCTTAAAATGTTAAAATTGCTAGCAGTAATTGCATATTTCATTTCTGGCCATTTTAGACTTGTGTCTCCAAACTTCCACCATTCCTCTATTCACGCCAACAACCTCTCGTGCAAACTGAGATAACTTTCGATCCAACTATTAAAAACCAAATTTCAAGAAACACCAAAGTGGAAACATACCATAATCAGAAGATCTTGGATCAAAATCACCACCCAAGTAGACAATATGCATGGTACATTCCATAACATAGAAATCTAGAAAATTGCAATAATATATTGCTTTTTGCTCAATTTCCACATTTGAATTTTCAACAATCAATGAACACTTATTTATGTCTCAATTGTATTATCCAATCATACATTTCTTTAATTTATATAATTTATTTGTGTAAATATGCTGTATAATTTAGATCAAACTCACTTGCTGAACGAGCATTTGTATAAATTAAAAGAGGCAAAAGCATTGACAATAATACATAAATGACACATTAAATTGTAGATAAAATGAAAATGTTCATCTTTAATCCAGTCACACATAACTACAACTCAAACTATACTAAATTGCAAAAATGTGCAGCTAAGATGTACTTTGATCTTCCCAACTTGTCACCCAAAAGCAAGCATCTTCGAGTCTGCTAAAATCAACACAGAGGACAATTTCATCATGAATCATGAAGGTTTCCTGCAAAATTTAATATTACATTGGTAAAGGCTTCATATGGAGAGCACCTTCCCTTAGAAAATTAGTAGAACCAAATCATAAAAAACAAAAGGACATGAAAACACGTGTCTCATTATTTTCCATTAACTGTTGTGTGGCACATTTATGATCATAAGTTTCAAAAATATGTTGCTTTCATAATTCTTCATTGACAGAACAATATAGCAAAACCTTTTACAGTTTACAGCCACTATCTCTCTATTCTTTGAGATTAAATTACATTATTACAAGTAGAGACAATACAACCTTCCACCCGTTTTGCTTCTAAGAGTAACATAAACCAGTAAATTAAGGCCACAAATTACAAGTGTAAGAGTCTTTCCAAACAAGACTACCACTATATGTTGTCACATCCAACCCAATCGGCATGTGCATTTGGCCTACCTCTTACCCAAGAGTTTATAAGGTTGGGGATTTTCTCAAATCATCCTTCCGAAAACCTCATCCTCATTCTACCTACCACATCTTCTTAATATGGTAGGAGATCGACATAAGAAATATAGACTAGAAGATGATACAAGAACAATCCAAGAAATATGCTGGTAAACCAATCTAAGCCCTTAATAGAAAGGACACTTTTACAGATTTTAGCCCTTAATTGTATATGCAGATTAGTACAAATAGGGATTTTCCATTTGTCATTGTATCCAAGCATTGCTATTCTTTGATTATAGTAATACAAATGTTTTTTCCCCCACCTCGTCATTACTTCCTTGAATTTGTGCGAGTATTTTTAGGCTTACAAGGCCAACCTCTTTTAAGTTGAGAACTAAGTTAGTATGGTTTTGCTAGGGCTGTGATAGTTGGTAAAAGGGCGTCCTCTAGCACTTGAGAAAGAAGATACTATGACAGACAATAGCAACGTAGGTGATGCAAATAGGGGACAAGAGGTTGCTCCTAATCTAGGAAAGAATCAACACAGCCAAGACAAGTCTTGTGACATGAGAGCAATTTGGAAATCAAGGTGGTGAAGGTTGAACTAGCCATAGCGGATGATACTAAGAGGTTGGATCAATTAGAGAAAGGTGTGGAGAAACTCAAAGACTGAACTAAGAGCCAAATAGGAATATCATTCATTTCATTCTGCCATTTACATTACATGAGGATCCTTTATATAGATCCTGGAAATGTTTTATAACAATAATTATCTTACTATTAGGAGATACCTCCTTATCTCTAGGGAATCTCCTTTGCAGCCTCACATCTACTAATTATATTCTACTTATCTTATCTACTATCTTATCTCTACGACTAGAAAATCAGTGTTTCAATTTAAGTCAAAAGTTTAAGTTATTATAGCCTAACCTTGCACATATATAGGCTATATCAACTTAAAAATTTACTTAAAACTTTGACACTAATTAATAGCCGTTAATCTATTACAATCTAATGATTAAGAAGTTGTTGGGATGGCATAAAAATGTATCCACCTTCAACTTCCCTCTTAAGTCCATTAAATTGCTCCAAATCTATGACTAAAAATTAGTGTTCTAATTTAAGTCAAAAGTTTAAGTTACTATACATATATATTATATGATTGCTACATATTGACATCAGTGCAACACATTTCTATATGCAAATTTTTCTAAATTAATTTACAAAATTAACATTACATGTTGATAAAATCTTTAAAAACATCTTTTCTCAAATGTTACATATTTCCCATGCTTTTCAAAATCTCAATTTAACATTGTTAAGTCAATAATTGATTACACTTCATTGACCAAAAGAGGAAAGTCGGAGAGATATTACCTAAAGTTTGGCTGCTTGGAGAGGAAAAAGAAAAAGTAGAAAAACTTACAAATGCTTTAACACATAAAAGGTGTTAGATGGTGTGACAACAAATAAAAAAGAGTTCACAACAGTACTAATATTTTAACAGAAGGCTGAGCTTTTTTAATTTTGCAAAGAAAGATGACATGGTAAGATCCAACAAACACTTGAGTTGTAGAAATCTGTCGAAAATAATATTTGTTCATAAATACCTCAGTAAATCCATCAAACAAGAAAGAATAAGAAGCTGCACATCTGGAGAGAAATGAGCACATTCAACATGATTTTTTTCCCCGAACTAACAGCAATAAACTGCCAGAAGATGTGATTATGAAATCAAAAGTTAAAAGTCATAATACAGCTGCAATATTAGCACGAAAAGGAGAATCAAAGTGCAAAAACAGATAAAGCTAAGGAACACAAAAACAAGTATAAATAAGAATAAAGTTTCACATAAGAGTGCTATAATTTCTTTTTATGGTGTTTTTGTTATTCCAAAGTGTCCATGCCAAACATTTCATCTGTTCCATCAGAGCAAACTTAATCCTTGATAGTATTTAAATGTTTCTGCACAAAAATAAATAACTTCAAACTTGTGTAATATTAACCAAAAATATTTTTATTCATCAAATGTCTCCAAAAGATAATACTAAGCATGATATTGGCCAAAAAAGTCAAAGTTTTGTGCATGAAAGAAAAAGTGGCACTCATAACTCTGCATTATGGTATTTAGCGTTAAAAAAATGTATTTAAGCACCATTTGAGCAATTGTCTTCCTCAGGTACTGCAAGCTAGCAAAGCTCAGGCATAAGAAATAAAACAGTATTCCATAAGCAAAAGAAATTATTTAAAAGATCAAAAGTATATTTAACATGAGAACTTCTACATATTATACCATATAGAATAACATTAATTGCAGAAATAAACCTTGGTGCTGCTGCAATTTCAGGGCCTGAACAATAAGAGCCATTAACTGTGATGGTGGAACACCAGAAAGTTCAGCAGCAAGAGCTGGAAATGAAGAAGCAAATTTGTTAAGAAAAGAGAGAGCCAGTAGACAGCATTTGTAATTAAAATTCACAGGAAGGTTTTTAAAAATGCTTATGCAATGCTTTACTCATTGCTTCTCATATATATCTTAATTTTGATCCCCGGCTGCTTAAATTCACCTCCTTGGCACGCTTTAAACGAACATGATTAATTAATGAGGAGTTCATTCCAAATTTTCCATCCAGTTTATGATAAGATTTTATTAACTCTGTACAATCTTAGAAGGTCTAACAAAACTGAAGTTCTCTTATTTCCTATTCCTATATTATTTTTTTACTTTAGAGTAGCTAAATAAGCCTGTCATTTAGATAAGACCATCTTCAAGCATGAGAAAGAAAAACAGATCAAATAAGATTAAGAACATTTCTAGTCTTAAAAGTCACTCAGCACTTTCTAATCATTGGCCAATCATGATCCATTCTCTAAATCACATATATAATCATTAGCCGTAGAAAGTAAATGAAACCAAGATCCAAAAAGTTAACATAGAAGAGTGAAGTCCCACTGCATCCCTCCACATTCCACACAAACGTTTAAAAATCATAATAAATTACAGGAAGCCTTGGTTCTAAAACTCAATGATAAATCACATAAATTACAAGAAAACTAGTTTCTAACCTTATGAGGATGAAGTAAGTTAAAAAATGCTCATGTCTTAAGTATCTTCCAGGAAGCTCCTGCTTCGTGACACCCATTGCCTGAACTACAAAATACACCCTAATTGCACAAGCAAAATGAGAAAGAAAAACAGATCAAATAAGACTAGGGACATGTCTAGTCTTAAAAGTCACTCAGCACTATCTAATCATTGGCAAATCATGGTTCATTCTCCAATTGTTATATTGTTATACCTATATGTAATCATTATCAAAAGAAAATAAACGAAACGAAACCAAGATCACAATGTTCACAAGTGAAGTGCCTAATGCTTCCCTCCAAATGTAACGCTAACATTGAAGAATCAGAATAAATTACATGAAGCCTTCGTGACAGCCGTTGCCTCTGTTTGCCTCAGAAAAGCAAGGGCCAACTCCTAAAGTTCAATCATTTCCAGCACAATCAAGCAATCAAGAAAATGGGTAACTCGGAAAATCAACTTCTCCAAAGTTCAATAATTTCTAACATAATCTACACAACCAAACTAATGACATATCCCAAAACTCAACTTCATAAAAAGTCCAATCATTTCAAACACAAAAATCTGCACAGTCATGTATATGAGTATATCAAAACTGAAATCTCTTACCTAGTTCAACCATTTCTAACACAATTCAAGCAAATCAGTATACGCCAAAAACTGAAAACTTCACTACACTAACCTTCATAACTAAGACACTTAAAAGTGAGCATCGTAAAAACTATAAAACTTACGAGATTCGATTTCTGAAGTCATCCTCTTTGCTTCGCTCTGTTACAGAATGAAATAAAAACGCGGGGGCGGTCAGGGAAATGGCAGACTTCAATGCTGGGGAGGCCAAAAACCGGGCGGGTATTCGGGCCAGTTTGAACAGACTTCGGCCTCTCGGGTTTGAATTGAATTTTTTGGTCCAAGGCTCGAGGGAATTAGACCCGGTTCGTTTTTGTTTTCATTTTGTTTTCTCATACTTTTTAATTGAGTTAATAATGATCTTAATTTTGAGGTATGATAGGAGAACAAAAATCTCTTTTAAGGTTTTCGAAATAATAAAAATATGTTTGTTGCTAAATTTTAGGTGTTAAAATAAACAATAGAAGGGCAATTTGGTATATTTACTAACTCATAACAATGTAAATGGATAAATCTATGCATTTACTAACTCATAACAATATAAATTTTAATAGTTCACTAACAATTTATTAACACCAGAGGAATTTTTGTTATTTTGAAACCTCAAAGGAATATTTGTTGTTATAACACACTTTATAGGGGCGTTTGGATCATATAATGTTTTATTATAGGAATATATTATATTAACGGAAAAAAAAATAACCTTGAAGATTACTGTGAATGTTTAGAAAATATGTTTAGTTAGTTCAAATAAATTGGTGAATAATATATTTGGTTTGGAGGATAAATAGATTGGTATATTATATAGATTACTAAATTGCCTTTATTTTTAAATATTAATATAATAGTATTTTTTATTATTATTTTTTGAATCATTTCTTTTAACCCCCTATATTTGAAATTTTGCTAAAACACCTCAATCATATAAAATTTTAATTTGTAGCAAATTCACCCTCACCTACCCCAAGCCACTATCGGCAGCCGATCACCACTACCGGCAATCAACGAAATGGCACACGATTGGTTGTATATGACCGGCCATGTCCCTGAAAAGCTGGAAATGGCCATGGATCACAAATCCATGGCCAAAAAAGGGCCAGATCTATGGTATTTCATGACCAAAGATGTGGTCGTGAAATTGTTATAGATCTAGCTGTGAAAAGCCTAGATCTTTGGTTGTGCCATTTCATAGCCAAAGATCTGGCCATTTTCGACTATGGATTTGTGATCCATGACCGAAAAAGGCCTTACCGGTCATATCTCATCAGTCATGCACTATTACAATGACTGACGTTGACAGTGGTGAGTTACAGTCGACGATGGTCTTAGGTAGCTGGGGGTATTTTGTTAACTTTTAAATTTTTTTTGTGGCTAAAGTGTTTTAGCTAATTTCTCAAATGTAAAAAGATAGGTTAATTGTTATTTGGTAGACATTTGAAGGCAATACTCTCCAAAATGGTTTTTAATTAAGGGCAAAATGGGAAGAAAAATTATATTACTCCGATAATGTTTTAATAACATCCTCTAATAAGGTAATAAGATCACCATCCACATTATCAATAGTAAACACTATTTGCAATAAAAGATTATCATAATATTTTATTACTTGCAAACCAAACATAGAAATCTTACAAAATAAACGAATATTATCTCCGTTATCTTATTTACCCTCTATCCAAACGACCCCATTGTTATTTACGTCTTTTTTCATTTAAAAACATGAGATATTTTCACAAACTATTTTCGTTTTCATAATATAAATGAATAAAATTGTTAAAAGAATTTTATCTCAAGGAGGTCTTGATCAAATAACAAAATTATTCTGAGATTTCATAAATAATACAAATTCTCCTACCGTTAGTATACCGTTATAATTTATAATAAAATGATTTAATAAACATTTACCTAATTATTTTTCTACCGTTTATTTTAACACTAAAAACTTAACTATAGGTAGATTTATATTATTACTGATAGAATTTGAGGTGAGTTTAACTTCTCACCCAGTAAGGCCTTGTTGAATGGGAGGATTACACCCTTTTAGGGCATCTCCAACCCAACGCCAAAACACCAAAATGGTGTGGAAAATGTGTTCCAACCCATCGTCAAACACTACACCAAATTGGTGTAAACGAAGTGACACTGTTCACTTACACCAATTTGGTTGGGCATTGTTCATATACTATAAAATATATTTAATTTTCTTAATTTTCTTATTTGTATTTATGTTAATTTGATTATTATTTATATTAATATTTATAATATAATAATTATATAATTCAAAAAATGATGAAAAATAAAAAAAATGATCGTAATGTTGATGCATTGATTGAGAATCAGATGGAAGCGCCAACTCCCGAAGTTGAAATTGTTGTAGATGAAAATGTCCGATTTCAAAATTTTCTTGCTCGACATAGCGAAATCAAGGATACAGAAGCTCACCATGTTCTTCGAAATACATTAATGGATCATTTATATGAAGAATATACCAATTCGGAAAATTAAATTACTATCAATGTGAAATTTTACTTTTGTGTTATTGTTATTTTATTTTATTTTATTTTTTGGTGGCATTTTATATTAGATGTAATGTTTTTCTTTATCAAATGTAATGTTTATTTGATTAAATAAATGCTTAATTTTATTAAATTAGTATAATTTTTAAAGTAATTATTATTTAATAAAAATATCATTCTCAATAATTAATATATACAAAAATAATTAATGAAATACATTAATTGTTGATTATTAATAGAAAGAAAAAGAAAAATAATATTCTAATGAATATTCTTTTTGGTGTAGTATTTGATGCAATAGGTTGGAGATACAATAGTGAAATACACAAAAAATCACACTAATTTGGTGTGAAACTTGCACCAATTTGGTGTTTGTGTTTGGAGATGGTCTTATAAACAAAGAGGCATAAGCATAAGCGTGTCTAGTCTGTGTGGGATTCCAATAATTACTATAATCAAAGCTAGATTTTTATATATATATATATATATATAATATATATAATATATATATATATATTAATATATATTATATATATATATTAGGGGATTTTTTGTTAACCCTAGTTAAAAATATTTTTTATTTTATGTAAATCAGTGCAACAAATTTACTTCTATTTATTTTTTTCCTTCTTTACGTAAATCAATGCAAAATATACTTTAATTTTCATCAACTAATCTACATTTACTTTGTGTATATACGTAAGAATTACATCTCATTTGTGTTTTTCACAAAAATATACTGTAATTTTTTTTTTTTTTTTTGAATAAATTAAAGGATGTCCGCATTTGTATAAGAGATTCCCGTTTAATTTTCAGAAAATTTCAAATTCTCTACAATATCTTTCTGATCTTTTGTAATTTATGACATTCTTTCACAAATAAATGAAGGATTCGTACACTTGCGCAAGAAATTCCCTATACTATTTTAATAAGTTAAAGAGAGTCTCATGTTTTAGTATTGTACTATCTCTTACATTTTCATTTCGATTCTCAATTTTATTATGTAATTTTTTATGAAGGATAAAGTTCATTATATCTCCTGGGTTACATGCTATTCTTTCTTCATTTTAATTATTTTCTCAATCCCATCAAGGTTTGTCGAAATAATAATAATAATAATAAAAACATGATAAAGAAAATTTTACTAATTCATTTTATAACCGAGTTGTAGATAAATATCCGCACACATATATTCATTCAAATCCCTTTCTTATATTTGTCTAATAATTTTGTAGAAAAGATCAATATTTTTTTTCTTTCTCAAGAAAATAAAATAAAAAATTAAAGCAAGATTATTAGACTATAAAAAGGTGAGAAATCTAGAATATAATAGAGGAAAAAAAAAAAAAAAACTTAATAAAAACCACACCACAACATCAATTATAATTTAGCTAAGGTTTTTGTATCAGAATACATTATTTGAGGAAGATGGTTGATGACTTTGCATACCATATTATGGAGAGCCTAAATAATTAGTAATGATACAAAGAAATATTTTACACACACATGATGATAAACTAAAAATAATAATTTTGATAATAATATAGATGCTCCAATTAATTAATATCATAGGTATGATATATATAGTTGGAGCAAATCCTAGAACTGAAATATTTCATTAGGTATGGTTAGTGGGTAGTCAGTATTAGTAGTCATTTCTCCAAAGTCAGCAATATTTCCAATGTTCTCCTCTACCTGCAAAAATAATAAATAAATTATTGTTTGATTAATTTAATTATCATATATTAATGAATAAATGGTTAATTAATTACCTTATCTTGCAAATATTTATTTGCAGCTTTCAGAATTCCTTCCTGCAGATGAAATTCAAAGATTGCTTTATTAACCAAAGTGGAATATTGCTAAGAGAAACTATTTGAATTTACACAAAACTCTGGGTGTATTTGTTTTCCTATTCTGAAAATTATATTATATTCTATTTAATTTTTAAGTTTGTTAATTTAACTAAATACCTCCAATAAAAAAAAGTTTAAAAATTAACAAAAACACCCCCATACACCCTTTGGCGGTTGTGACAAGCTGCTGACTTTTAATGGGTGCGAGGGGTTTTTTTTTTTTTTTTTTAAGTTTTATATTTTATTGTAAAGGTTTTAGTTAAATTAACAAACTTAGGACGGTTTTATAATTTTCAAATTCTACCTTGTAATAACCAGTCAACTCAATTTTTTCAAAAACGTACCAAAATAATAAAACAAAAACCACCCAGATTGTATTCTACAGTACATTACGTATGAATCTATAATAACTAATATTAGTTTGCACTAATGTCACAAAACAGGTTCAAATTTATAAATATTATTATTCTTTTTCGTTATTAAATATCAGATTTGTAAATAATGTTAAAATATTGTACAAGGGCAAGTAATGATATATAAATGTATTTCAAAATTCAAATTTTTTAATAAGTATATTAAATAATTTATAATTAAAAATTAAATTTTGGTTGGTGATTTAGCTAGCCTGGTAATTCTTATGTTGATCATCGATCATCGTCGTAAACCTATGTTCAGAAACACTATTGTCAGTTTCAAAACTTAGTTCTTCATGATCAAACAATATGTATAATTGTTCAAATAATTATACCCTAAATTTATTTTTAAAGTTAGTCTTAGGATAGAACCATGGGAATGACCCTTTTGTATATAATTTCAAAGCTCAAATCTCAACCCACTCTTCCAATACATATATGAAATATGTATAATTCTTCCTTCCCAAAATGGTTACGAGAGATTCTCTTAGAACCTTACTGTCTATAAAAATATTTCTAACCAATTAGACTGTAAAGAAAATGACTACGCCAGTGATGTCATATATTTGTTCTCATTATGATCTATCTTAATTAATCCTATCTTATTCTATGATGTTTTTGAAACATGGAAATGATACCAAATTTAATATAGGAAATAAAATTGAAATTAGAGTTTAAACTAACCTTGTTCCTCAGCAGATTGATCTCTTGAAACATAATGTCCATCTACATATCCATTATAAATAATATCATAAGTTATAGTTCATGAACAATAATCAACAATATATAT
The DNA here is from genome assembly GCF_008641045.1 of Pistacia vera. Lineage (NCBI taxonomy): Eukaryota > Viridiplantae > Streptophyta > Magnoliopsida > Sapindales > Anacardiaceae > Pistacia > Pistacia vera. The sequence goes on from NW_022196095.1 coordinate 1,204,101, forward strand.
ATTATTTTCATCATAAACAGAAACTTGAAATTAAAATTAGAATAGATTTACTGATACCTTTGCTGAGCGGATATGATAAATCCATATCTCAAGATGTTTCTCAAGCAGAAGAAGTTCATTCAATGTCATCGTCCCGGCTCCGCCTCCAAACATATAACTGCAAGTCAGCTTTATAAGAAGATTTTGACAGAACGACAGAAATTTATTCAAACAAAAATAGAGAAATCGTGACAGAATTTCTTTAAATTTGTGGGTTTGAACTTTTTTTTTTTTTTTAAAGTCTATTAACTTTAGGTCGTATTTTATTTTACTCTGCAACAGAAAAAAATACCGTATATCCAGATAAATTTAACATCTAGCTCCATCTTAACTATTATAACAATATTTAGCATCTTTTACTTTGTATTTTGTGAAATACACAGATGGATAAATTAATGTATAATTTTAGAATAATTAGGACAATTGTATGTATACCTGAGGCCTTTTTGGAGAATCTCAATCTCTTGCTTCAGCATGTTGATCTCCTCATTTGCATCCTGGTTTGACATATAACATATAATTAATTTTCCATTTTTGAAAAACACCAAGACGACACATAGCTACCAATTAATTTTTAATACAATATAAATGAATAAAGTAGACAGTTTATATATAGTTATTTGATATTTGAAAAGATGCGCCAGATCGAAATACAAATCAATTAGACTTTGATTTATGTCAATTTGAAAATTTATTTATACATAATAAATCTTAATGAAAAAGAGAAGTATTTCATGTCAAGATAATGTCAATAAGAAGTATTTCATACATGCATGAGTTATTTCTAATTAAGATGAATTGTTTTATGTGTGCATGTAAAATTTAACTCATACACATATATATTAATCTACTTATGTATTTTTATGAGTAAACTAATAATAAGGTTCTAGAATTTGGATCCATATATACGAGAAGTCTCGTGTGTGTATTTATATGATAAGAATTCTTGTGTATATAGGAATATGAGTTAAAAGTCCCCGAATTTGAGTTAACTTTTCATGAAAAGAATTCACAAGGCTTTTCAAATTTCTGTCTTTTTACTATCTTGATTTAACTCCTAACTTTTCCCTGTAGGTGTTGAGGTGTAAACTTTATATATTTAAAAAAAAAAAAAAAGCATTTATGTTTGACAGGGTAGAAAGACAGTATATAAAACTTGTTTTATTCTTAGGCCTAAGTTTCATGTAGCCGCATACTGGAGATATACAAATGACACATGCATATTAATTTGGCCATAAATTTTACGACCTAATGTTATTTTATTTTTTTTCCCAAAGAAAAAGAGAGAAATATATAGCAACTTCTGTCGTTGGGGTAATAAAGTTGTGGATGCTTTATCATCTTTTTACATGGTGGGATCATCCTCCTTTTGAATTTCAAAATTGTTTCCATCATGCTTTGGTTTCTCTTTCTTGTTTATCATCCAATTCCTTTTTTTCATTTTATTCATGATAATATATATAGAACACCATAGATCAATTTAAAAAAACTATAGCATGCATTTATCTTCTTCTTCTTCTTTTTTTCTATGTCATTTTCGTCTTATCTGGAATATATGTTCTTGATCTTATTACTACAGGGATCTGATGCTCCAGAATCTTTTTCAACACGTATGATTAATGATTTTATGCCTTTTGTCCCATATTCATTATCACCAAGTGTCTTTCTGACAGATATAAAGAGCTATAGAAAGCTGAATATATAAATTATGAAAATAAGAATAATAATAAATCACATACCGGCACTGCAGCAGGCTGCATCTCCATGGCTGCTTGTTCAGTCTGAGCCGCTGGATTAGCCTTCATGTACCTCTCTATAAGCCCTTGCATAGTTCTATTTACACACCATCAAAAATAAATAAAATAAATAAAATTTCATCTTTTCACATATATGCCTGCATGCATGCTTGAAGAAATTTTTTATATATTTTAATTTTAGTAGTATTTTATCGCATCGAAAACCATTAGTTGGCTTTCCTGTACATTGATGAAAGGTGTATTCCTCAACTTGTAATTTCGTCTCTTAGCTGTTTAAGAATTTTCGAAAAAAAGTGTACATAATATTTATGCCTGTGTTTTCGCCTCTTAGTTGTTTATGTTGAGCCAGACTTCATATTATTGATAGAACCTCTGTATCTAGGAATTTTCGAAAAAAAGAGTACACAAATATTTATGTGTGTTTGTGCGAAACAATAAGAGTGTGTATGCGTGCGTGCGTGCGTGCGCATGCAAAGAGAGCAGAAAGAGAGAGAGAGAGACCCTTTGGTGGCCATTTCATAAAGCTTTCCATGAGCGGAGAAGATGAAAACTCCAATCTCAGCATCACACAAAACGGAAAGCTCCTTAGCCTTCTTGAGGAGCCCTGCACGGCGCTTACAGAAGNAGAAAAAGAGAGAAATATATAGCAACTTCTGTCGTTGGGGTAATAAAGTTGTGGATGCTTTATCATCTTTTTACATGGTGGGATCATCCTCCCTTTGAATTTCAAAATTGTTTCCATCATGCTTTGGTTTCTCTTTCTTGTTTATCATCCAATTCCTTTTTTTCATTTTATTCGTGATAATATATATAGAACACCATCGATCAATTTAAAAAAACTATAGCATGCATTTATCTTCTTCTTCTTCTTTTTTTCTATGTCATTTTCGTCTTATCTGGAATATATGTTCTTGATCTTATTACTACAGGGATCTGATGCTCAAGAATCTTTTTCAACACGTATGATTAATGATTTTATGCCTTTTGTCCCATATTCATTATCACCAAGTGTCTTTCTGACAGATATAAAGAGCTATAGAAAGCTGAATATATAAATTATGAAAATAAGAATAATAATAAATCACATACCGGCACTGCAGCAGGCTGCATCTCCATGGCTGCTTGTTCAGTCTGAGCCGCTGGATTAGCCTTCATGTACCTCTCTATAAGCCCTTGCATAGTTCTATTTACACACCATCAAAAATAAATAAAATAAATAAAATTTCATCTTTTCACATATATGCCTGCATGCATGCTTGAAGAAATTTTTTATATATTTTAATTTTAGTAGTATTTTATCGCATCGAAAACCATTAGTTGGCTTTCCTGCACATTGATGAAAGGTGTATTCCTCAACTTGTAATTTCGTCTCTTAGCTGTTTAAGAATTTTCGAAAAAAAGGGTACATAATATTTATGCCTGTGTTTTCGCCTCTTAGTTGTTTATGTTGAGCCAGACTTCATATTATTGATAGAACCTCTGTATCTAGGAATTTTCGAAAAAAAGAGTACACAAATATTTATGTGTGTTTGTGCGAAACAATAAGAGTGTGTATGCGTGCGTGCGTGCGTGCGCATGCAAAGAGAGCAGAAAGAGAGAGAGAGAGACCCTTTGGTGGCCATTTCATAAAGCTTTCCATGAGCGGAGAAGATGAAAACTCCAATCTCAGCATCACACAAAACGGAAAGCTCCTTAGCCTTCTTGAGGAGCCCTGCACGGCGCTTACAGAAGGTGACCTGCCGGTGCACCGGGTTCTCGATACGCTTCATCTGAACCTTTCCACGAGCCATTTGGATTTGGTTTGATCCAAGTATTGATTGGCTTTTTTTTTTTTTGGGTATAATTTGCTACAGTGAATGGTGTTGTTTGTGTGCTTTCTCGGCAGCCAACCTCCGACTAGTGTGGACTAGCTTCGGGCTGTTGCAATACTCTTGGGGGATCCCTCTCAAAAACTTAATTAAAACTTTGCCTCTATTTTGAGCCTTCTTCAACCCTTAAATACTTGCCATGGATTCTCTTCAATCTCTTAAGCACATTAAAATAAGTAGTCTGTTTTTCCCTTTAATCTCTCACTTACCAGTCATTTTAAAGTCCTCTTGTTCTCTAATTTTTTTTTATTGATTGTAACGGTCCCACTTTAAAATTGGAATAAATGATATTGGCATGTTCAATCAAATCAAATGATGTGACATAATTTATTAAATAGTTCAGAGTGTACGGTGTCTGAAACATCGGAACCATGTTTATATTGCGAGAAATGAGCAGTAAATTCAGAATTTTATTTTGGAGAGGGTTAAAATTTTTTTTAATCAACACATCATAACCTAACAATGTTTCTTTTAAAAAATGTGGGGAAATGGTATTATGAGTTATGACAATGAATTTATCGCTCTACAAGCACGTATATTGAATAAAATCTTATCCTAAATACATTTATTTTAAAAACATAAAACTAACAGTAACTGCAATGGTTAAAATAAATGAAATAACAAAAAAAAAAAAAAAAAAAAACCTAAAATATCACTGCACTATCACATCACCATACAACCATTAAGTAAATTTGTGCCACAGTTGAGTTTTTCCTCTCTTGTATAGCTTTAGCTTGATGGTGATTAATAGTTATTAAATATATCAATTAGCATGACTTTAATATCATGTCGGTTATACCTGGGATACTACAGTCTTTCTCTGATCGGAGAGAAAATAAAGGCTGCAGAGAAATATGTAATTTCCTGGCTGCTTATTCTTCTTCAACTTCTCGTTAGTGGGTTAACAGTACGTGGCCCCCACTAAGTCGATTAATTTAGTGCTTTTTGGAGACCATTGGAAGATTGAGGAAAGGCTTTTTGTGGGCAAGTTTCAGAGTCTCGTCATCGTGTAATTTGCTTTTCATGTGCAACCCATCTCTTTCATCGACCAATGAGCTGCCCATATGTAGAGGTTCCCTCCCTTTTTCCATTCACTTTTTCCTTATTTCTTGGCCTTCACGCGTTGCCCTTAGTTTCTATGACAAAAATCTGATGCATTTCATAGCTTTTCAATCGTATAAACAATCTTCTTTTTCAAACTTTAGAATAAAAGTAAACCCTAAAAAGTCAGGACAGCACTTATCCAGCAGCCCCCCATCCCCCACCACTTATACTTTTTTCTCTTTATTTTTTTTAAATAATAAAATTTTCCCATCTTAACTTCGAAGGCAAGAATCTTGTTAAATCACTTACACTCAATAAAAACGCTAAAAGAGAACTCCCTTTGACAATCTAAATCATAAGTTGTCTTCTGAACCTCAACATTTGACACATGTAATCCTCCCCCATGTTGCCATTTGAGCAAATACATTTTCTCTCAATGCCTATGCATAAAGCTTCGATTTCTCAGGTCTTAACACAGATATCCCTGAGGTTTAGTGAAAGAAACAAAGAGATTCATGGATTTTGGAATAAATCACTTACACTCTTGTAATTGACAGATGTTTATGAAAGTTAATTTGATACAAAATGTTGGATATAATAACGGATGTACCTTTATTTTGTCTTTTGTACGTCCTGCCATAAAAAGAAGTTAATATTGACATTTGCCAAATGATTGAAATTTCAAATACATTAAATGATTTAAAAAATGTTAAACTTTGATATTTGATAAAACATCTGGGACATTAAAAACTAGTATTTTTCATTTTGTAGACTATTTTACCCTCATAATGATTACTTTTCACAAAACTTCGTCACTTATAGGGGTGTAATTATTCAATTCCGAAACCTGTAGATCCCTTTTTTCTATCACAAAATCTTGGGGATGTTCATGTGAAAACCTCTTGGATTCCATGATATCTTTGATAAACTAGCGATAAAGACATGAGGGATTAAAGTTACATGTTCACTCAATATTTTTTTCTTTCTCTTTTCCCGGATTTTTTTATTTATATGATGGCCAACATCGAACTGATGAGTTATTTTAATCATCTTTAATTGGTGTACAACATATATAAAAAACAGAAACATCAGATCAATGAATTGTAACAATTCCAATCCCTTAAAACTAAACCAAAAACCCAACAATAAGAACTAATTGAAAATGGATTTTAATAAAGAAGAGTATAGATGCCATGACATGACGCATGTATATTATGCATTACACACATAATTTTGACAAAAAATTACTTAAGAATCTTATTATTCCTACTACACTAAAAATATTTATAACAAAATAATAAGTATTGATATGGTACTTTATGTGGTCAGGTCATGTCAATAAATCATAATAATGTAATATATACGTACCAACATACATGATACAAATTTGAATTTGACTAATCTTTACAAGTTTTTGGAGATATATTCTCATATCATGCATCAATTATTGGGTAAATATTCTTATAGTATGTAAGATAAGGTAGAATAACTTATAACATGATGGGAAGATATATTTTTATATTTTAGCTTAATATTTACCTTATCAAAATATAAAATTTCCATACATATAGAAGCTTATTAAGAATTATTAAAGAAATTATTTCATTATTGATGAATAGGGTTTACTTTATATTACTCAAGAATTTGCTATTCCTTTCTTAAAGATATAATATGACTTTCTTTTAGAATAAATGAAGGGGAAAAAGTGACTGAAATAAGGACTATTCGTTTCTTTTTGGAGAGCGAGGTAATGGATTGGTGGTGATTAGTGGGGAATATTAGGAACATTGTGCATTTCTCATCTTGAATATAAGAAATTAAAGCATGATTTGAACGTTGCATTTATTGTATTTGTCTAAGTATCAAATTGGTATAAATATACAACTTGTTAGGTATCAACTTAAATACTAAATATACAACTTGGTACGGCAGTTAAACTTTTAGAATATGTTTCTTAGTATGGCATTTCAATGGCAGTTCAGAGCATCACTTTTAAAAATCACTTTACGGCTAAATTTGATCTTTTTGTTTATTATGTCTTTAATTTTCTAATTACTATGTGTTCCAACAGTGAAAATAGTTTAATCTTTTAATCTCTCATTATTGGAAAGTTCTTTCTTAATCACTTGTGTAATTCAATATTCTGATTGTATTACATTAGAAAGATGTTTTATTTCAACACCGACATTTGCATCAACAAAAAACTGATGGGAAAAGTACATCTTTGACCTTATGTAGCGACCATTGCTTTGTTTTTCTAGAAGAATTTAATTAACAAGAGTAGGGTTTCTCCATCATCAAAGCCGGATCAAATATTACTAAAAGACATGCCGATAGCATTTATAAACGTATATGTATGTATGAAGAATCAGCTTGACCAATGAACAAGAAATCAAAGAAGATATTGTTTTTCTTTTCTCTACCATACATTCCGGTCATAAAAGGAACACAAAGTTTGATTCCTGATTATGATAATGTGTTGACTATAACCAAAAGCTTTCAAGGGCTATCGATTTCTCTCTTTTTTTGTTTTTTTTTTAGTTTTTAATTTTTTTTCCCCTCCTTTTTATAAATGCATTTGTGATATTCTTCCTCGTCCCTCAAACTCTTAATTTTATTATTTTTTTTTTTTTAAAAAAAAAGTGGCTTTGATCCTATAAAATTATATACTTGTAAGTTTTTTTTCAATCAAACAGAAGAAATAATTCTCTATCTATTAATGTTTTATGAGTTAATGACTTGTGAAAAAATTATGGTTAATTCATCATTGTCATTGGACTAAAAGTAGCTAATGATAATCCATTTGTTGTTTATTTCATAATTAATTGCCATAATATGCAATTAAGATTGATTTTCTTTTGCTGTGAAATATTTATATAATTCCCTTAATTTTTACAGCATGGAAAGCATATAGGAAAGGAATTAAATTCAAACAAGAAGCACTAGACAGCCCGCATCTAAATTTTGTTAAGCTAACTTCCTTTTCTCTATCGTGAACCTTCTCTTTCCATGGTGCTTATTAGGGCTTTGACCTCTTGCTTAGCTCTGGACTTTCCTTATTTGAGCAATTAGAATGGACTAAAGCCTAGGGCAAAGATACGTCATACACTCTAATGGTGAAATTTTTAGGTATAAACAATGCACTTGCATCCAACTACCGAGATGCATATGAATGAACTCGCTGATCTTAATCCTTCCATTCAACAAGACCTTATTGAATGAAGAGTTAGACTCACCTCAAACTCTATCATGATATCAGACCCAGGTTCAGTTGAGCTAAGTACTTGATCAGTGAATAATGAGTTAGAGCTAGCAACTACCTCCATTAACAGGCATGACCCAACATGTATGCTTGATCGTGAAGGAGAGTGTTAGAGTCTCACACTAACTAGGCACGTTCAAGCTTACTAGTTTATAAGAAGGGGTAACCCTCCCTTCAACAAAACCTTATTGAGTGAGAAGTCAGACCCATCTCAAATTCTATAAGATCTGACATTTTCTTATTGATTGGATTCACATACATTTGTTGCATCTAAGACTTTTTATTTATTCTGACCTTTGTTCTACCATGCTTTATTCATATATACATGATTCCATGAATAAAATACATGAGAAATGGTAAAACACAATAACCAACATCAATTTAATTAGAATTTACGTCATTTTGGACCTGTCGCATGTCTTTTACATATATAAAACAGATATGAGATATGTATTACAAAGAAGACAAGTGTAAATCCGAAATGTTACAACTACGGTGTTTCTTATGAAGATTATTTAAAAATTACAAATATGTCAACTATATAAGTTAATTAAGATAACATTAAATTATATAGATGTTTTTCATAACTTAACAAAATTAATCAAGAATTACAAGGGGTTCTCTTCTTTTATCCAGATTTACTCAAAACTCATTTTTAATAAAATTACTTTAATTGATCCTAATTAGTGAATATCTTACCTATGTTCATGGTCATATAAATTCTAGGGGAGTACAAAAGAACCAGCCAGAACCGGAACCAATGGGTACCTGGTATTCCCTCACAAGGTAGGTTCTGATTCTAGAAATCAAGAACCGATCTGTTTCGGTTTTGGTTTTGGTTGCAAGGGTACTATGAATCAGAATCAAAATCGGAACTAAGATCTAGGTACTCGTTAGGAATCATGATTGAATTGTAATTTTTATAAACTATTGGGGGTCTATTGTAATTTTAAAGGATTTATTTGTCATTTTTTAAAATTAGGGGTAATTAATTTAACCTAAGTGCTCGGAACCGGAATCAGAATCAAAACCTATGTTTTAGGTTCCGGTTTCTGGCTTTTAGGAATCGGAACCAGCCGATTCCAATTCCAGTTTCAAATCCAAGGAATTGGCCGATTCTAGTTCCTTTGAATTTGGGCTAGTACCGAAACCCGCCCACTCCTAATAAATTCTTAAGAGCTTAATTAATTAAGCTTGTACTCAACACGCTTTGATTATTGAAATAATTTTGCAATAATTTTAATGTTAATGTCTTGTCTAGTGCAAGCCACTAAAAGCAGCCCAATTTTACAAATTAATAATCCAGATTCCCTCAACCAAACGATACAATTAATGTAAAATTCAGAGAACATTATAGCCAATCAAAATCGGATAGATTCTCTTAAGACTTTAGTAGTCTTTACGATTGAATTAATCAAATTAATTGGCCCCAATCTCCAACTTAGATGTGACAAGATGGAGAGACTATAAAAAAATAGCTTCAAATAACGCCATTAAAGAGTAAGGTAATGTATATAAATACCTCTCTTTCACGTAATAGTTAATTCTTATTGTAAAAGTTTTGAGTAGAAAAATCTAAAAATCAATATTTGTTTCCTCCGATAATATTATCACAACTTTTATTTTTATATATTAAAAAAAATAAGGGTTGATTTCTTTCACACTTAAGAGATAATCAAGTTTTAAACGTCTCAAAAATTTCTGAAAAATATTAAACATCTCTATGAAATTGTCAAAAACTCTTTAAAATTATATAAAAAACATCTTAAAAATATTTTAAAAATTTCCTAATTAGAATATTTTTAGTACTTTTTGAAAACCGTTTAAAAGTTTGAAACTCAAAATATCTTTTAAGGGCAAACAAAATAAATCCAAAACAATAATAACTATGTACAATACAATTAACAACTATTCCAAGATTAAAACAAAAATGTAATAATTAAACTTTTTAGTATTATATTAATTATCAACATAGCCTGCAAGCAACTCCTCGGATACTGCAAAGAAGTGGCGTCGAATCATGAAACTTTTACAAATTTTGTAGTTTATAAATGTTCAGGATTGGATTTGAATTGCCGTTGGGATTTGGAGGATTTATTGGCTTGTCACATAATCATCTGCGAATAATATTTACAAGTACAACGTTAATTTTTATTCGATTAACAAATAGACAATTATATATGATTTTCATATGATTCTAGTAGAGCCGTAGGCATAATTCTATTAAAGTCCTTTTCATATGATTTTCCGATAAGAAAAAAATAAAAAATCTGAAAAAAAAAGAAACATGACATTTAAATTAATATGAATATAATATCTTAATTAATTCAATTTGGTGTCTCAACGTTGAGCTATACATGAATTCTGATTTCTTTTTATATTTTGAATAGTAAATTGGAGAAAATTATATATATAGGGGTCGTTTGGATTGGGAGGAAATAAGATAACGGAAGTAATCTTCATTTATTTTACAAAATTCCTATGTTTGGTTTGCAAGTAATAAAATATTATGGTAATTTTTTATTGCAAATAGTATTTACTGTTGGTAATGTGAGGGGGTAATCTTATTACTTTGTTAGGGGATGTTATTAAAACATTACCAGGGTAACATGATTTTTCTACTCATTTTGCCTTTAATTGAAAATCATTTCAGACACAATTGCCCTCAAATGTCTATCAAATAACAATTAGTCCAGCCCCCCTACATTTGAGAATTAGGTAAAACACCTAAGCTATAAAAAAGTTTAAAAGTTAACAAAATACCCCCAGCCACCCAAGACCACTGCCGACTGCCAGCATCAATCGCCGAAATGGTGCACGACCAGTGGTATCTGGCCAATATGCACCAGTAAGGCCTTTTTCAGCTAGATCTAGTGTTTCTATGGTCGTTTCACGGCCACAGATCTAGCAGTGAAAATGCCAAATTTGTGACCGTTTCAAAGCCACATCTTTGGTCGTGAAATGACCATAGATCTAGCCATTTTTCAGCCATGGATTTGTGATCTATGGCCATTTTCGGCTTTGCCGACGCACAGTCAGCCATATAAAACCAGTCGTGTGCCATTCCGTAAACTGTCGATGGTAGTGGCGGTGGCTTGAGGCAGGTGGGGGTGATTTTGCTGCAAATCAAAGTTTTATATGACTGGAGTGTTTTAGCAAAATTTCAAATGTAGGGGGTTAAAAGAAATGATTAAAAAAAAAACTATTATATTAATATTTAAAAAGGAGGGCAATTTAGTAATCTATATAACATACCCACCCATTTATCCTCCTAACCAAACATATTATTCACCAATTTATTCAAACCAACTAAACACATTTTCTAAACATTCCAAGTAATCTTTAAGGTGATCTTTCTTTCTATTAATATAATATACCTCTATAATAAAACATTTTATGATCCAACACCCCCTTAGAGTATGTAAGATTTAACCTTTAGGTTGAGTATAGTTACAACCCTAAGAAGATTACTCTCATAATCTATCTCTTAATTCGGTCATCACCTTGTTTGGTTCAGCAGATAATAAAAGATTCTGATAATATTTTATTACTCAAGTAAAATAAGAGGTGATATAGGGGGCGTTTGAATCATATAATGTTTTATTACAGAGGATGTTATATTAACGGAAAGATAGATCACCTTGAAGATTATTGGGAATATTTAGAAAATGTGTTTGTTTGGTTCGAATAAATTGGTAAATAATATGTTTGGTTGGGAGGATAAATAGGTGGGTATATTATATAGATTACTAAAATGCCCTCATTTTTAAATATTAAAATATTATTATTTTTTTAATCAATTCTTTTAACCCCCTATATATGAAATTTTGCTAAAACACCCTAGCCATATATTTAATTTGTATTAAAATCACCCCACCCCAAGCCACTGTTGGTAGCCAACCACCACCGTCGGAAGTCGACGGAATGGCGCACGACTAACCCTATATGGTCGGTCGTGCACCGGTAAAGCCATTTACAGCCATGGATAGGAAATTCATGGATGTTTCACGGCTAGATATATAGCTATTTCATGACCATATAAATGGCTAGATCTGGCCGAAAAAGGCCTTACCGGCGCACGACTGGCCAAATCTCACCGATGTGCACCATTACGACAACTGGCGCTGACGACCGACAGTGGCCTTGGGTGTTAGGTGTATTTTGTTAACTTTTAAACTTTTTTGTGGCTGTGGTGTTTTAGCTAATTTTTCTAATGTAAAGGGGTTGGGTAATTGTTATTTGATAGACATTTGAAGGCAACTGTGTTCGAATTGGTATTTAATTAAGGGCAAAATAAGTATAAAAATCATATTACTTGGTAATCTTTTAATCCAAGGGGGAGGGGAGGGTATCAAATTACCCCCCATATTACCAGCACTAAACACTATTTGCAATAAGATACCCGTAATATTTTATTACCTGCAAACCAAAAATCAGAATCTTGCAAACTAAACGAAGATTACCCCCGTTATCTTATATGCCCCCTATCTAAACACACCCATAGGGGGTTATGTGNCCCTAAGAAGATTACTCTCATAATCTATCTCTTAATTCGGTCATCACCTTGTTTGGTTCAGCAGATAATAAAAGATTCTGATAATATTTTATTACTCAAGTAAAATAAGAGGTGATATAGGGGACGTTTGAATCATATAATGTTTTATTACAGAGGATGTTATATTAACGGAAAGACAGATCACCTTGAATATTATTGGGAATGTTTAGAAAATGTGTTTGTTTGGTTCAAATAAATTGGTAAATAATATGTTTGGTTGGGAGGATAAATGGGTGGGTATGTTATATAGATTACTAAAATGCCCTTATTTTTAAATATTGATATATTATTATTTTTTGAATCAATTCTTTTAACCCCCTATATATGAAATTTTGCTAAAACACCCTAACCATATATTTAATTTGTATTAAAATCACCCCTACCCACCCCAAGCCACTGTTGGTAGCCAACCACCACCGTCGGAAGTCGACGAAATGGCGCACGACTAACCCTATATGGTCGGTCGTGCACCGGTAAAGCCATTTCCAGCCATGGATAGGAAATTCATGGATGTTTCATGGCTAGATATATAGCCATTTCATGACCATAGAAATGGCTAGATCTGGCCGAAAAAGGCCTTATCGGTGCACGACTGGCCAAATCTCACCGGTGTGCACCATTACGACAACTGACGCTGACGACTGACGGTGGCCTTGGGTGTAAGGTGTATTTTGTTAACTTTTAAACTTTTTTGTGGCTGTGGTGTTTTAGCTAATTTCTCTAATGTAAAGGGGTTGGGTAATTGTTATTTGATAGACATTTGAAGGCAATTGTGTTCGAATTGGTATTTAATTAAGGGCAAAATAAGTATAAAAATCATATTACTTGGTAATCTTTTAATCCAAGGGGGAGGGGAGGGTATCAAATTACCCCCCATATTACCAACACTAAACACTATTTGCAATAAGATACCCGCAATATTTTATTACCTGCAAACCAAACATCGGAATCTTGCAAACTAAACGAAGATTACCCCCGTTATCTTATATTTCCCCTATCTAAACACACCCATAAGGGGTTATGTGATTACCAACTCAGATGGAAATATTTTAAGATTACCATGATAATCCTATTTTTGTTCCAATTTTACCCTTACTTAAGAAATATTTCGGACACAAATGCCATCATTTTGATGTCAAATAACAGTTAACCCAACTTATTGAATAACTTCTTTAACCTCATTATTTAATTATTTGGACAATATATATAAGTAGAACCTCTCTATAGTCATAATGTTGGGACCAACTAAATTTAATACTATAAGGAGGTTATAACTTAATAGAGTGTAGTCACAAGAATTATTGTTTTGATTTCTTATTTTATAATTCATGTTTTAATAGTATTAGGATTTTAATTCATTGTTTTACTAGCATTAGGATAGTATGTAAATGGATGTCAAATAGTGATTACAAAATTGAGTGATCAGATTCGACAACTTCACTACACTAATCAAATGGATATTAATATCTTCCTTAATCATACAAATAAGTAACAAGTCGTGTATGCTTTAACTTAAGAATAGATCATTACTAGAATTAGACAAGAAGAGGAAGGAGATAATCCTAAGGATAAATATAGTACAAAAATACCAAAAGTTTCGTGCTAAGAAACTCCAAACAAGCAGTTAGAAATATTTTGCCTTCAACAAGAATGTGTTCATGTTGGCAACTTATTACGTACCCGCAAGATAAAAGATATGGTAACAACTCTAAAGCATAAATTATTGTCTCAAACCACCTTAGATAAATATTTTATTTCATCTTAAACATTTAATGTAACGTAACATATATATTTTTATAATATATATATAATTATTACTATGTAAAGGCAACTTCCTTAAGACAGGACATAGAAAAACTATAACTTATTATAATGTAAAATTTATTCGTATTTATAACTGGCCCAAGTTGGGACCAAATTTTTTATGACTACATGGAGGTTATTCCTATATAAAGATCACAATAGAGGGTTCTATATATATATAGTTGAAGTTATTTTTAATTAAACCATGAATTATTTTAAAGTATCTCGATGTTTTGAGTAAGTCATTGTGTCTAGCATTAAATATAGCTTTTTGAATGTTAAAACCTGAAATACTTCACACATGATTTAATTCTTTTATCCTATTTGATGTAGGAAGCACAGGATTGATGCAAAGGGCTATTTAGTCTTTGGCTTAGGATTTAGTTTTTTAGTTTAGATTTTAATTAATTTCTCTGATATTGGAAGTTGCGGGTTGTGTTTGGAAAATTAGGGTTTGTAATTTGGGGATTTAGGGTTTTGCAAGGGTTTTAGTGAATTGGGAAGTTAGGGTTTGCGATTTGAGAATTTAGGATGTGGAAGAGAAATTTGAGCAAAATCTGGGTATATCAAAATTGCTCTGATACCAAACGATGTAGGGAAGAAGAATTGAGAGATAGGTTAATAAAGATATAAACAAAAACATTATAGAAGAATTAGATAGGAGAATAAGAATTTAAAGGACTAAAAGAAGATAGATTAGATTGAGAGAGAAATCAGGAAGAGATCAAATCACTCTAATGTTTCCACAATACAAGATGCCTTATAGGCTAGATAAAACTAATACTATTGAAATAAGAAATTAGGACTCCCACATTGAAAGGGAAATGGGGCATGTGGGTTATAAAGCTTGGCACCTCCCTTGGCAGCTGGTTTTCAAGGAGAGTTCTACCCAAGCCCATGAAAGACCCATGGCCCAGCCCAAATTATTGAGTTATTGGAGTGAGTTCCTATCATTGGTATCAGAGCATGATCCTGTGCCTATGTGGCAGGCACGCGTGGCAGGTTGACCTTGGGCCCGGCTGCTACCCGAGAAAGGCATGGAGGCCGAGGGAAAAGGGGATCCGCGTAGCACCCAAGTGGTAAAGAGGCCGACGTGGACGTCGGTTAAGGAAGCGTGGTGGAATGTTAGGATCCCATATTGAAAGGGAAATGGGTGGCAATGTGGGTTATAAGGCTTGGGCACCCTCCTTGGCAAGCCAGTTTTCCAAGGAGAGTTCTATCCAAGCCCATGAAAGACCCATGGCCCAGCCCAAATTATTGAGTTATTGGAGTGGGTTCCTATCAATTGGTACAGAGCATGATCCTGGCCTATGTGGCAGCGCACGCGTGGCAGGCTGACCTGTGGCAGGCTGACCTTGGGCCCGTAAATTATGTTAAAAACATAATTGATAATCCAAGATTCGATTACTCAACTTGATAAACGTTAGGAAGCTTAGTGCTTTGCTAACGTCCTCGTGGGAACGATATCCTACCCATCATTTTATTACTTGAGCGACTAGTGCACTGCTAGTTTTGAATGTGTAAGAAACAGCATCCAAATGAAACATAAAAACCTGATCCTAATTAAACATAAAAAATTAATTAAAGTCTAAACAAACTAAAGAAATAAATCTAAAGTTAAATAGTCCTTTGCATCTCCTATATGTCTTACATAATGCATATGCTCTATCAGTGTATAACAATTAAGGGTGTTTTGGTTCAGAGAATGTGTATTACTAGGAATATTGTATTATTAAAGATGGATTACCTTGAAGATTACTGGGAATGTTTAGGGAAATGTTTGGTTTGTTAGAATAAATTTGTGGATTGTTATATTAACAGTTTGTTGGAGAAATAAATGGTGAGATGTTATATAAATTATAAATGTTGCTCTTTTAAAATTAATATAATATTATTTTTTGAATATTTTTTTAACCCCCTACATTTTAGATTTATCTAAACACCACAGCAACAAAAAAAGTTTAAAACTTAACAAAAAACACCACACACCACCCAAGCTACTTGTCGGTAGCCTCCACCACTGGTGGCGGCAGCGACGACAGTGGAGATCTGGTCGTGAAGGATGATCTGGTTGTTCCAACATGGATCATAGATGTATGGGAAACGGCCTTAGTGGCACACATTAGCAAGATACGGTCGGCCGGACCATTCCACCATCGATCACCGGCTGGCTGCTGGCAATGGTGGCCAGCATACAGCCAACACCATTGGGTAATTTTTTTAAATTCCAATGGTATTTATGTCTTAAAAACTTTATATATAAGTATAAAATAGTCAATTAGTATTTTTGTACATTGTTTTTAAAATAAGGCCTTATTGTCCTAAAATTTTATTAATAAGGGTAAAATTGTAACAAAAATAATATTACTAAGTAATCTTAAAATAACTAAGAAAATGGAGATAATCAGATTACCTCATATATTATTAACAGTAATTATTATTGGTGTTGAAAGATTACTAGAATCTTATATTACTTGACAACCAAATGTGGTAATCAAGTAATATAAGATGAGATTACCCTAGATAGTAAATTTGCATTTTATACGTGAATTATACGGTTGGCCATATAATTTGCATATAAAAATCGAATTCATATATTTTACCCGGGCTGCCAAATAATTCGCAAATTATTTGTCCATCCGTATAATTCGCAAATTTTTGCGGACAAAAAATTATTAATTGATAAGGTAAAATGACGTTGTTTTAGGATGGGGTTTTACTCAAATTAAACGAAATCTCCTTTCTCATCTTCCTCAATTCTCTCTTCGACGTCTTCGTCTCTTCTTCAAATCTTCAACAGTTCAACTATCAAATATCAATGGATTGCTCTCTTTAACTCTCTTTTCTTCATCTCTCGAGTCTTGATCTCTTCTTCTCTTCTCTTCTCTTTTTAACTCTCTTTTCCAAGCTTCAAGTTCAAGACTTCAAGCCTCAAGGTACACACTTCTTCTCTTCTCTTTTTAACTCTCTTTGAATCTTGTATGTTGGTAGATTGCTTGTGTTTGTGCTAGTGTGTAAGTAGTAGTAGTATTTTTATAAACATATTTTTCACCAAAAGGTTTTTACTATAAAGCAAGAAATTAAGCTAAACCGAAATAAAAAACAGAGAGTTCAATCTAAAATGGAGTGAATTGAAAAATGATAATCACATTTTTTGAATGAGTTAACGACCTTATTGGTTTTTATACTAATTACAAACCAAAACACTATGTTTTGCAACTTAGCCCAAGACTTTTACAAAACTAACCTCATGTTACCCTTGACAAATTACAAAGTACACCTCACTACTTTACTAACTTACACCTAATATCCCCTCTTAAGCTGAACCTGCTGTAGTTGACTTTTATCTTCAATATCTTCCCATAAAGTGGACCATCTTACTAGCCTTCTTCTTCCCAATATCATCCCATAGATTGAATCATTTTAGTCAATCTTTATCTCAATATCTTCTCGTAAAATCTTTATCTCAATATCTTCTCGTAAGCTATACAATCTCATTCAACTTTTCTTCTCAACATCTTCCCGTAAACTTGAATCATCTCAGTATGCCATTATGCATCAATACAGTACTGACTGTTCTTCTTATGTTAACAACACATTTTCAGAACATGATATAGCACTTACTTAGGTAACTTTGGTAACACATCTTTAGATAATTTAGATACAACATTCAATTTCTCCCTTAGCAAAACAAAATGGCACCAGATGAAGACTTGGTTAGAATATCAGCCTTTTGATATTCAAAAGCAACATAGTGAACAACAAGACTCTTCCCAGCAACAAGTTCTCACACGTAATGGATGTCTACCTAGTGTTAGTAAGAGCATGGAACACGGGATTAGAGGACAATACTCATGTGCTTTATTATTACACCACACTACAGGAATATGTTGATTCATCAGCCCAACTCTTTGACAACAATGTTGGATCCAAACCACTTCAGTTGTAGCCTGACTTAAGGCTCTATACTCATCCTTAGTAGATGACAATGACACCACCTTTTCGTTTCTTGGAACTCTATTGTACTAAATTATACCAAGAAAGATTGCATATCCACTAGTAGATCGTCAATCATTAATGTTGCTAGCCCAATCGGCATCACGTAGGCCTTAAGGTGAAAATGTGAATGTTGCTTGAAGAGAATACCATGATGTAGAGTACCTTGAATATATCGTAACACTTGCTACATGTGTCCAATGAATCACGGTGGGATTTTGTAAGAACTGACTTAGCTTGTTAACGATGAAAGCTAAGTCAAGTCTAGATAATGTAAGGTATTGAAGTCCACCAATAATACTTCTATAGAGGGTAGGTTGTTCAAACAACTCAGCATCCTCTTTGCTCAGTTTGGTACTAATTGCCATGGGTGTAACAATGGCTTGCAGTCCTTCATTTTAGCTTTTGCAAGTAACTCCTATGCATACTTTGTCTGAGTAATTAGTAAACCAGTGGCATTCCTCTTTACTTCAAAACCTAAGAAACAGTGTACTAGTCCCAGCAAGTTTAAATGCAAATTGGTTGTTGAGATCATGAACCACTTTTGCAATAAGGGCATGATCATTGCCCGTGACAGGATATCATTTACATAAACTAATAAAACATCACAGTAGTGCCATTGCGATAAAAAAAGAGACTTAAATCTGATGTACTATTGTGAAAACCCCAAGCTAGAAGTGCATGTTGTAGCTTATCAACCAGGTCCTAAGGGCCTGTTGAGACCATACAAAGCTTTCTGGAGTTTGCAAACCTGTTGAGGTTGATCCAAGTATGAGAACCCTTCTAAGGCATCATAAAAACTTGTTCGGTAAAGTCCCCATTGAGAACGTGTTGTTGATATCAAGTTGCTGGATTTCCCAATTATTGTGGTACTAAGGAAAACATAATCCGGATTGTGATGCCTACCACTAAAGAGAAAGTATCAAAGTAGTCCAGGCCAGGGGTTTGTTGAAACCTTGGCCCCCAACCTAGCTTTATGTTTTTGCAAAGAGCCATTGAGTTAAGCTTAGTCTTGAACACCCACTAGCTACCCACAACATGCATACCTTTATATATGGGATTAATTCCCAAGTCTTATTTTTTTAGTAAGGCTTGATACTCACTGTCTCTAGTTGCTTTCTATTCGGGAACAACTAATGCATCTTTGGCATTTCTTGGTTCTTTAAGAATTTCATGAGTAGACAAAAGAGCCTGAGCGATGGACTGAGAACTGATGTGTCTTTGACCTGGTGAGCATGGGATGAAATAAATTAGTTAAAGATGCAAACTATTGTAGTTGTGCAGATTGTTGTGCTCTCGACAGAGGAAGAACAACTTCAAGCTGAATAACAGAGAAGAGGAATGATCTGAAGAGTGAGCAGCCAACTTAGAGGAGAAACCACAAGAAGAGGTGTGACTAGTAGAGGGCATAAAAAAATGAATGTTAGCTTTTGATAACTAGAATAGACTGGTGGATGTGGCAGAAGACTGATTTTTCTTTGCTAGACTAGAAGAAGAAATCTGATATGAGAATCTTTAGTGGAGATAGAAGAGAGGTAGATCATGATGCAGATTCAGACTCAGGTGACTGTAGTGCTGAGGTATAGTACTAGCAGAGTAGAGGAGATAGTAGTAGGTCCAGATACCAATTTGGATCCAGAATCCGAAGGAAGAATAACCCAGGAGGACAGGTCTGGAAGAGGACAGGTCTGGAAACTGATTGAACATTAGCAAAACCAGTTTTGAAGGGGAACTCATGTTCATTGAACTTGACTGCTAAAACATAAAATTTGCGAAACTAGTCATACATTGATATCCTTTAGTGTCCAAACTATAGCCCAAAAAAACACTTTTCTCTATATGAAAAGAGAGCTTGTGTTTTTTATAAGGCTTGAGGTAGGGAAAACAACTACATCCAAATACTTGAGTTCATGATAAAGAGAGTTCTTGATGCAGTAAAACTGGTAAGGAGAATTAAATCAAGAACAGAGGAAGGTAGTCTATTTAGAAGATAAACTCTTGTTGAAAAAAATCATCCACTAGAAGTTTAAAGGTGTGGAGGCATGAGCTAAAAGAGAGAGACCAAACTCAGGTAGGACTGTGTTTTCTCTCTATCCTGCCACGTGATGAAGATGAGGAGGGGTGACGAAACATGATCCCATGCTACTAAAGATACTTCACAAAGGGGCAAAACTCACCTCCCTAGTCAATTTGTAAACACTTGATCTTAGTATTCAATCGGTTCTCCACAAAGATATGAACTGAGTAAAGACTTCATAAGCTTTAGACTTAAGTTGAGAGGGTATATCCACACATAACGACTATAGTAATCCATAAAGATAATATAATATTGAAAGCCTTCTTTAGACAAAACAGGAGCAGGGCCCCATAAATAAGAATGGACCAATTCTAAAAGAGCATGTGCTCGAGAGGTAGAAGAGGAAAATTGCATTGAGTTAATTTTCCAAATACACAGGCTTCACAAAAGGAATTATTATTGATATCCATAGAGGATTTTACATTCAACTTATTGAGTACAATATGCAGAGACTTAGAACTTGGGTGTCCAAGTCTAGTATGCCAAAGAAAGGACAAATCTGATGGTGAAATTGAACCACTGTATGTAGATCTTTATTCGAAACAATAGAAGCAAAACAATGAAAATAATCCAAGCAATTAACTAAATTGTGTGTGATAATGAAGAGGATTTGTAGGCACTAAAGTGGATGAAACAAAGCCCTGGAATTTGTAGCAGGAACGTAAGTAGAAGCTGGAAATCCAACTGATACAGCCCATTTTTTACTATAGTAAGATAGCCTTGTGCTTCTATCCTTTACCAAACAATGGTAGAGTAGAATCAACGATCACATTGTTATCTCTTGTGATTTGAGAGATCTTAGCAAATTTTTAGCAATATTAGGAACACACAATATATTCCGAAGTTGAACAAGTTTATGTGAATCAAAGGAAGGTAATAACACCATACACGTGTAAGTAATTGGTAAGGAATCTCCATTACCAACTTGAACTTTAGCACCTCTAGGATATGTTTCAAGTCAACATGTTGGAAGAGTCAACTACCATGTGATTAGAAGCCCCGAAATCATGTACCAAGATTGATCTTTCACTGACTGAAGAGTTGCAGACTGGAACCAGAAGAATTTGACACCAAGACAACATCTAGGTAGATAAATGTGCATTATTAGGTTGGATAGTGTTGAACGAGGAGTTAGGAGAGAATTGCTAATAGTGAGAAGATCTTGAGAAATGTAGCCAACGCTAGATGGAAACTGAGGAAAAACAAGTCCTCTATGAAACGAATAGTCATGAAAGGCAACAACATTGTTGGTAAAGGTCGAGTGTGAGTATTGACATTAGCAAACAAGGCTTGAGCTGAGTGAGGAGACACATTTGAGAATCAGATTGACCAGGTTGAGGTTGAGCAATAGATATGGTAAAGATTGGCCTGAATTGTTGTAAGGACCAACCATAAAACCTTAGTAATCATGGTCAAACTTGTGGTAGCAATTAAGAGCAGAGTGTCAAGGTTTCCTACAAACTGACAAATCAGTTGTGGCTTACCATAGCCTCTGCCTTTGGGAAAGGAAGCAAAATACACCAGCAAAACCTTGAGGTTGATATTGTACAATTTCTATTAAAATCATATCTAAAAGCATCAGCATAGCCCAACATTGAAGTTTCACAAAGTACTATGTGTATCCAAAATTTCAAGACTAGCATTTTGAGCTTGTTGTCTTGATTGCCAAACATTCCTGATTTTGGATAATTATTCACAACTGAATTCAAAATGTTTGAGGACTAATTTAATGGTAATACTGAAGTGTTCTGAGTGCATCTAGGCATGGAGTAGACTTGTCAGAGAGGTTATTTTTAGAGGCTAATAGGGTAGAAGACATTTGTCATGAAAATGTATTGAGGCACTGTTCGTTTCTCCAATCTCATCTCATGTTTGTGCAGTAAAATCTGTGCTTGAAACGTGGTATGACTGATATTAGAGGTAAGTTAGCTACAGCAACATCATATTCAACACCTAAACTGTCTAAGATATACATCAACAATTCTTCATCTCCAATATGTACACCACTTGCGTTAAGCTCGTCCCCTAATTCTTTCATCTCAAAACATTTCATTACACTTTGAGATTCCTTTTTGTGTAACATGTTTCTTAAATATAATGTTCTGCTATAGAAAAAGATTGAAAATGAAGTTCAAGTGTATTCCAAATTCATACGCACTACTACATTTTGACAATGCCAGAACATTGACTCTGATATGAAGAGATCAACCAACTTACAAGAAATTGATCAGTCTTCTTCTAGCTAAAATACTTAAGAGGTTTGGTTGTTTGCACAATTGATCACTTCCTTCCAATTTCTCATAAAAAAAATATAAGAGGAAAAACATTCATACCTGTAATGAATCCATCTATATCATGAGAAGCTAAAGCTGGCGGCATCAGTGAATGCCAATAATTATAGTTCTTCTCACCCAATTTTACCATAAGAGTGGGAAATGATGAGTGAACTATTACATTCTGTGCACTTCTAGTTCCGAGCTGCTTTGTATCAGACTTTGAATCAAAAAGAGAAAACTCAGTACTTGAATTAGCCACGAACGCTTGTCTTAGGCTCTGATACCATGAAAGGTTTTCACTATAAAGCAAGAAAAAAAGCTAAACTGAAAGCAAAAACAGAGAGTTCAATCGAAAAAGGAGTGAAACTGAAAAATGAGAATTACATTTTTTGAATGAGTTAACGACCTTACTAGTTTTTATACTAACAACAATTTGAAACACTGCGTTTTGCAACTTAACCCAAGACTTTTACAAAACTAACCTCATGTTACCCTTGACAACTTACAAAGTATACCTCACTACTTTACTGACTTACACCTAATCAACATTTGCTGTATCATACCCATAAAATTCCCGTATCCTTTTTTTGTTGTACCGATATTTACTAACTAGGGACATTACCTCAGTAATCTCTTATAACCTCCAACCAAACACACCCTAAGTATATATATTATATAAATTTTTCTCCGATTTACTATTCAAAATATAAAAAGAAATCATAATTCGTACATGATAAAGCAATCACAATTTGAATTTGAATAGCTCAACGTGGAGACACCAAATGGAATTAATTAAGGTATTATATTCATATTAATTTAAATGTCATGTTTCTTTTTTTCAGATTTTTTTTTTTTTTCTCTAAATGGAAAATCATATGAAAAAGACTCTAATAGAACTAGGCCTAGGACTCTACTAGAATCATATGAAAATCATATATAATTGTCTATTTGTTAATCGAATAAAAATTAACGTTGTACAGTGGCTATTATTCGCATATGATTATGTGACAAGCCAATAAATCCTCCAAATCCCAACAGCAATTCAAATCCAATCCTCAACATTTATATACAATATAATTTGTAAAAGTGTCATGATTCAACACCACTTCTTTACAGTGTCAGTATCCGAGGAGTTGCTTGCAAGCTATGTTGATAATTAATATAATATTATGTTGATATAATACAATATTTTGTTTTAATCTTGGAATAGATGTTAACCTTCAATTAATTTGTACATCAATTGTATTGTACATAGATATTATTGTTTTGGTTTATTTTATTTGCCCTTAAAAGATATTTTGAGTTTCAAACTTTATAACGGTTTTAAAAAAGTTTTAAAAATATTCTAATTAGGAAATTTTTAAAATATTTTTAAGATGTTTTTTATATTTTTTTAAATTTCCTAATTAGGACATTTTTATATTTTTAAGATCCCTATGATCATGTGCTTAATAGTTACGAAGAAAAATGCAAACGCAAAAAGTGGCATGACATGTCCTATTGTAGGTAAGATTTAACTTTTAGGCTCCGTATGGTTACGACCCTAAGAAGATTTTAATGCAGACATTACCTTGTTTAATTTAGCAGATAATAAAAGATTCCGATAATCTGTTATTATTGAGGTAAATTGAGAGGTGATATAAAGGGTTATGTGATTACTAACTCAGAGCATGATATTTTAAGATTACCGTGGTAATCCAATTTTTGTTCCAATTTTACCCTTAATAAAAATTTCAGACACAAATGCCCTCATTTTGATGTCAAATAATAATTAACCTAACTTGTTGAATGACTTCTTTAACCTCATTAATTAATTATTTGGACAAAGATGTCCTATATAAAATAACAACAACAACAACACACACACACACACACACACACACACATATATATATAGACGTGTGTGTGTAATCTTGTAAAGGGCATTTCAGTAAAATAATATCTAAGTATTTTGTAATTACCAACTAAATACATTGATTATTTATACAGCCTAAACGAACCAAACATTAATAATTTATACTTATTAATCTTTAGGATGTGTTTGGATCATGATATATAAGATCACGGGGGTAATCTTTGTTTATTTTGCAATATTCCGGTGTTTGGTTTGCAAGTATAAAATATTATGGGAATCTTTTATTGCAAATAGTATTTATTGTTGGTGATGTAGGGGATAATCTGATATCCTTCACCATGTATGAGATTAAAACATTATCGGAGTAATCTAATTTTTACACTCATTTTGCCGTTAATTAAAAACCATTTCAAACACAATTGTCCTCAAATGTCTACCAAATAACAATTACCCAACACATTTGAGAAATTGACTAAAACACCCCAATCACAAAAAAGTTTAAAAGTTAACAAAATACTCCCAGCCACCCAAGACCATTGCCAACCGTGACTCACCACAACCGGTTGCTGGTGTCGGTCGCTGTAATGGTCACGACCAGTAGGATACGACCTCTCGTGTCAAAAATGGTCATATATGACGTTTCTATGGTCATATCTGACGTTTCTATGGTCATTTCATGGCCAAAGATGTGGCCATGAAATGGCCACAAATCTAGCAGTGAAATGACCATAGATTTGGCCGTTTTCTAGCCATGGATTTGTGATACATAACCGAAAATGGCTTTTCTGATGCACGACCGGCCATATATGGCCATTCGTGTGCCATTCCATCAACTGTCGGTAGCGATCGGTAGTGGTGGCTGGCCGCCAGCAGTGGCTTGGGGTGGGTGAGGGTGATTTTGCTATAAATTAAAGTTTCATATGGCTGGGGTGTTTTAGCAAAATTTCAAATTTAGGGGGTTAAAAAAATTATTCAAAAAAATAATAATAAAAGATCCTATTATATTAATATTTAAAAAGGAGGCTAATTTAGTAATCCATTTAACATACCCACCCATTTATCCTCTCAACCAAATATATTATTCACTAATTTATTCAAACCAACCAAACACATTTTCTAAATATTCCCAGTAATTTTCAAGATGATATTTCTTTCAATTAATATAATATCCCCCTATAATAAAAAATTATATGATCCAAAGCCCCCTTAAGGTTATCTATCTTACTGGTAATCCTATATTTTTGGTAATAAAACATTGTCAGAACCAAGCACATCCTTAGAGTAACTTTATACATGCAAATAGATTTGTATAATTTTTATCAAAACCACTACAATCACTAACGAATTTTACTAACCAGTGTACTAACCTAAAGTATAGTATGGGTACCATACGCATAGTATGGATACCATATGTAATTTTAACAAAGATTAGTAAGATGGTTAGTGAGTGTAGTGTTAAACAATTTTTATATAATCTACTTTGGTATATTTAATTAGCTTAAAATAAGTTTACTCCTCTAAATCACATTATGCTAAGACAAAAAAAAAAAAAAAAGAAGTATGACAAATTAATAGGTTCAAAATACTTCCCTGTGAAAGTTTTATTGGCCCTCCTTCAAAGAGTTTGCTAACAGATTTTTTTAGCAAATTACATCTAGAATACAACAAAATTGAAATAACTACAATTAGCAATAGTGAAATATTTACAAAACACTCATAAAGAAAACTGTGTGATTGTAATAATTTTGGGACGGTTGAACTTTATAGGTATAAAAGCAAATCACTCATGAACATAAGAAACAAAAGGTTTGATTATTTGATTTAGGACTCCTGGTATTCTTTTGATAATGCCTTATTTAACTTTTTTGATAGGCTACTACTTTTCATTATAACCAATCAATTGGGGTTATTGTGTACATGACATTTTATAACTCTTTTTCATATAATATTGTTATAAATGATAATAAAATTTATATATTATAGTAAATATCAAAATAATACTACATCTTCTCAATTATATTCCAATTTTTCATCTCAAATAATGTGTAATCTTGTATGAGATTGAAAAAATTGTAATATTATGTAAACATATATGTTATATACAACGTTTGTGTATATATATATATATATATATATAGAGTAAAACATCTCTATAGTCATAATAGTGGGACTAATTAATTTTATTACTATGAAGAGGTTATAATTTAATAGAGTTATAGTTATAAAAATTTCTTATTTTATAATTCATGTTTTAGTAGTACAGTATTAGGATTTCAATTCAGCGCTTCAATTGTCTATTTTTTAACGAATAGAAGATTGTGTCTTGGAACCAACAAAGATAAGTGTCCTTGATGAATTGTAAATACAGTTGCTGCATGGTTAAACTGGCCAATTGTTTTAAGTATTATAAAATTAGGATCTCTGATATCGATGAATTGCAAGTTATAAATAAAGTGGATGAGAAGAATCAAAGAGTCATTGTAGAATTGAGTGATCAGATTTGACAACTTCACTACACTAATCGAATGGATATTAATGTCTTTCTCAATCATTCAAATGAGCAACAAGTTATATATGCTTTAACTGAAGAAGAAATCATTGCTACAATTATACAAAAAGAGAAGGAAATAATAATGAGGATGATAGTAAAGAAATAGAAAAAGTTTCATGCTAAGAAGCTCCAAACATGCTTGACAAGTTATAAATGTTAGTGCTTCAACAAGAAAATGTCTATGCTAGCGAGTAATGTATCCACAAGTTAAAAGATGTGCTAACAACTCTAAAGTATAAATCATTATTCCAAACAACATTAGATAAATATTTTATTTCATCTTAAACTTTTAATGTACCAAATAATATTTTTTTTTTCAATATACGCATAATTATTACTATATGAAGATAATTTTCCTGAAGACGGGAATTAGAAAAATTATAATTTATTACAATGTGAAATTTATTCTTATTTATAACTATCCCAAATTGGGAATAAATTTTTTTATAACTATGTAGAGTTTTTTTTATACAGAATATCACTATAAAGAGGTTTTACCATATATATATATATATATATATATATATATGAATCTATTGAAAATCGTTTACATTTATGGATGAAAGAATTTTTACTTTAAACCATGAATTATTTAAAGTATTGATGTTCAATGACGTCATGTGTCATTGCATTAAATGAGGCTTTTTGAATGCTAAAACTTGAAATAATTCACACATATTTAATTCTTTATCACTATTATTAATGTAGGGCGCATCGGAATGAGCAAAGGGCTACTTAGCGGGTGTTTGTCTGAGCTTATAAAATTAACTTATAAAATAATTGTGTATAAGCTAATTTAGCTTATAATATTTAAAATTTTAGCAATTACATTTGGTTAAAATACTTATAAATGACTGATAAGTAGTTGAAGTGTTTGGTAAAATATGGCTTATAAGGACATTATTATAAAATGACTAAAAATAGTACTACATTAAACAATGGTATACTATGGAATTTTAAAATTAACAAGAAAATGTGGTAATATAATTGGTCAAATAGCTTATAAGAGAGTGCTTATAAGGAAAAAAAAAAAAAAAAAGTACTTCCCCCTCAACATTTTTTTTTTTTTTTTTTTTTGGCTTATAAGCTCAACTTATAAACTCTAAAAAGTTATAAACAAACAAATCAGTTTAATTTTAGAGCTTATAAGCTAGTTTGATAAGCTTATAAGTTTAGACAAACACCCCCTTAGTCTTTATCTATTTAGCTTTTGGATTTATTTTTTTAGACTTTTAATAATTCTCTATTTTTTATAAGTACCGGGTTTACCAAAAAAAAAAAAAAAAAAATTAATTAATTCTCTGATATTGGATGTTATGGGTTGTGCTTGGGAAATTAGGGTTTGTAATTTGGGGATTTACAAAAAAAATTAATAAAGATAAACAAAAAAAAAAAAAATTAAGAATTTAGAAGGACAAAAAAGAAGATAGATTAGGTTGAGAAGAAAAATGCAAATGCAAAAAGTGGCATGAGATGTGCTATTAACTGTTATTCGCTGATAGAGCATATGCATTAAGCAAACAATTTAGGATACATAATATCAGTATTGATGTAGGACGTATTGGAAGGATGCAAAGGACTATTAAACACTTGATCGTAGGGGTCTTTGCTTTCTTTCTTGTAACTAATTAAATCTAAGAAGCTTCTTAATAATGACACTATTATAATCCAGAATGTACATCTACGTACTTTTTGTTAGGGCCAAAAATCGTCTTACACTTAACGAGGCCTAATAACGAAATAAACATGTCACGGCCCAATGCCTCAATCCAATCCCGATTGAGCCTACACTTAAAATCACCTTGCGACCTACTCACTCTATGAGTTGGGCTATCCTATAAGTTATGCTAAACTGAGTTTCAGCCCATTAGCCTGCAACAGTCTATAAATAAGAAATCAAAATAAGAAATCAGAATCTCATTCTATTTCCTTTTCTACTAAGATTCTAAATCTTACTCAAACTATTAAGCTTAATCTGATAAGATCAAGAAATCATATCTCTTTCATGATAGGGATTATCTCCCAAAATAGGACTTAGTGTTCTACTAAGATTCCAAATCTTATTTAAACTATTAAACTTAATCTGATAAGATCAAGAAATCATATCTCTTTCATGATAGGGATTATCTCCCAAAATAGGACTTAGTGTTCTACTAAGATTCCAAATCTTATTTAAACTATTAAACTTAATCTGATAAGGTCAAGAAATCATATTTCTTTCTTGGTAGGGATTATCTCCCAAAAAAGAGGACTCAATGTCCTACTAGGATTCCAAACCCTTGGGTTCACTATAAAAACAGAGGTTTGCCCTCTCATTAGGGGGCAATCTCCCATAGTCAATCTAGACTACTCAAAATCATCTATTTGCTCTTAAGTTCTTGCTCCCAAAAACCCGACGCCTCCGCCATAGTCTTAGCCTCTGACAAGACTCCTGGTAACTCTTCATCTTCTTAATTCTTATCAAATAATCTCTTTCAGCCTCGCTGACTTGAGCGTCGGAGTGCCTACGGCAAACACCACCTCGGTGTTTTTCGGAAGCTTCACGGTTGCCCTTTCATGTGAGTAGGTCTAGCGGATTGTCAGTGGCCTCAAACTCACTGGATCAGACCCTATTTTATGACGGTAGATTTTTTGCATCTACAGTTTGGTGCCCACCGTGGGGCCTTGACAATCATCTGCGAACGACGACTTACAACATGGGAGGCAACACGAAACTCCTTTTGACTAACAATGTTAATCAGAAAATCCCATCACGATAAGAATTTTTCTTTTTCTTTATTTTTCTTCATTTGTTTTATCTATTCACATGCCATATTATATCTATTCAGCATATCGTAATTTATTTTATATTTTATCCATTCAGCGAGTAGTATAAGACCTTGAAGCTCATATTATTGTTCTAAATTAATAATAGAATAATAATGTGTCAAAGTTTAAAGTGGTGTTCCTAAACCACTTGATTCATTGACTTTGCTTCAACAATGTCTCTTCTCTAATCCTCTGTTCAGATAAGACAATAGCTTCTGTCTCTAACCTCTCTACACGAGCTTTTTCACTTTAATCGTCAAACCACCAGGTGGTCCGCCACTGTCATCAGAGCTTTGCAATGCATTACCCACCACAAAACCAGTCAATTTGTTCATTCAAGAAGATGCTGCAATACGCCAGCATCTCCAGGACCTTCGCTCCATTAGAAGGTAACTCAAACTTGACTAGCCTTGATCCAATCCCAATTCAACTTCACGGAGATTTGCCACCACTTTGAAACCCAAACCCCATCCATCTGTTCTCCTAAAATCACCCTAACAGCTTCTCCAATCACACAGTGAAATCCTAAAAACACAGCAGTAATCCTCTCAAAACACCTAAAGTCATCTATTAAACATGAAGAGAAACCCCCTAAACAAAACCTGCTTAAGTGACGCCACCCTACTCTCGCCTAATCTCCTTCTCCTTACCCCACTGTATTCCAAAACTCCAAACTCGAATCATCGCCCCTTCCCAACCAATACATATTAACTCAAACCACTTTCACATCACAATCTCCAACACACTTGTCACAAAAGCCCTCACGCTCTTCGCTGTCTGCAAACTTTCCACTCCCCACTACAACTCAACACCACTAAACAACACGAGTAGTCCATTCAATGATATTTGGGTCTGCACATACGATAATAACGTGCCCATTCGGATAAGCTCAAAAGTGAATCACGTGCCTACTCAACTTCAACTGGTTCAGTTCCGACATAGAAAGTAACACCCTTTCTCCACTTGGTCCAGCAAGCATGGGTGGCAGCACTTGAAGGGGAAAGGTATGTGTCATTGTCTCTTTTTAACTACCAATCTATTTGGTTAAATCTTTCTCTATTCAGCCCATTAGTTAAATACATGCATCCCATTTTTCCATTTAGCTCACTCTTTATTCAGTCCATAACACATGCACATCATACATATTAACTCTCAATTCGACTATTTGCTTAAAACATGCATGCCATGCATGTCACTGCTCCAGCTTCAATCGAATGTTTTCAACTACAAAGTCGGTCACGCCGACTGGGCCACATAGCCCTCAAAGGTTTCAACTACAAGTCGATCATACCGACTTGACTGCAAGCTCCATACAAACTCCACTTGGCATACACCTTCGGATCGACCCTACCCGATCCATGGATTTACACCTTTGGATCGACTTTGCTTGATCCACGGATTGACACATTCGGATTGACGACCCTGCTCAATTCATAGATTTACACCTTCGGATCGACCCTGCTCGATCCATGGATTTACACCTTTGGATCGACCCTGCTCGATCCACGGATTTACACCTTCGGATCGACCCTGCTCGATCCACGGATTTACACCTTCGGATCGACCCTGCTCGATCCACGGATTTACACCTTCGGATCGACCCTGCTCGATCCACGAATTTACACCTTCGGATCGACCCTACTCGATCCACGGATTTACACCTTCGGATTGACCCTACTCAATCTACAGATTTACACATTCGGATTGACCCTGCTCAATCCATGGATCTATACCTTTGGATCAGCCCTGCTTGATCCATGGATTTACGCCTTCGGATCAACCCTGTCCGATCCATGGATCTACACCTTCGGATCGGCCCTGCCCGATCCACGGATTTATAACTTTGGATTGACCCTGCTCGATCCATGGATTTACACCTTTGGATTGACCCTACTCAATCCACGAATCTACACCTTTGGATCGGCCCTGCCCAATCCACATATTTACACCTTCGGATCGACCCTGCTTGATCCATAGATTTACATCTTCGGATTGACCCTGCTCGATCCACGGATCTACACCTTCAGATCGGCCCTGCTCGATCCACGGATTTACACCTTCGGATTGACCCTGCTCGATCCATGGATTTACACCTTCGGATTGACCCTGCTCAATGCACGAATCTACACCTTCGGTTCGGCCTTGCCCCATCCATGGATTTACACCTCTGGATCGACCGTACTCGATCCACGAATTTACACTATCGGATCGGCCCTACTGATCCACGGATTTACACCTTCGGATTGACCCTACTGGATCCATGGATTTACACCTTCAATCGGCCCTGCCCGGTCCATAAGCTACACATTCAGTCGGCCAGACCGATTGAAGGGTTTTTACACCTCAAATCGACAAGTCATCGACCCAATCCACACAACGATCCATCCGACCTAACGCGCTGCTATCACTAATCTGTTCAATCTGCACTCATTCGATTAAATCTACTCTCTAAGCTAAATACTCTTTAATTTAGAGAGTGTGGGGCTAACTGTTAGGGCCAAAAATCGTCTTGGGCTTAACGAGGCCTAATAACGAAATAAACATGTCACGGCCCAAGGCCTCAACCTAATCCCGAATAGGCCTACGCTTAAAATCACCTTGCGACCTACCCACTCTATGAGTTGGGCTATCCTATAAGTTAAGCTAAACTGAGTTTCAGCCCATTAGCCTACAACAGTCTATAAATAGGAAATCAGAATCTCATTCTATTTCCTCTTCTACTAAGATTCCAAATCTTACTCAAACTATTAAACTTGATCTGATAAGGTCAAGAAATCATATCTCTTTCATGATAGGGATTATCTCCCCAAATAGGACTTAGTGTCCTACTAAGATTCCAAATCTTATTTAAACTATTAAACTTAATCTGATAAGGTCAAGAAATCATATTTCTTTCTTGATAGGGATTATCTCCCAAAAAAGAGGATTCAATGTCCTACTAGGATTCCAACCCCTTGGGTTCACTATAAAAACAGAGGCTTGCCCTCTCATTAGGGGGCAATCTCCCATAGTCAATCTAGAATACTCAAAACCATCTATTTGCTTTTAAGTTCTTGCTCCCAAAAACCCGACACCTCCGCCGTAGTCCTAGCCTTCGACAAGACTCCTGGTAATTCTTCATCTCCTTAATTCTTATCAAATAATCTCTTTCAGCCTCGCTGACTTGAGCGTCAAAGTGCCTACGGCAAACACCACCCCGGTGCTTTCCGAAAGCTTAATGGTTGCCCTTTCATGTGTGCAAGTCTAGGGGATTGTCAGTGGCCTCAAACTCACGGGATC
The DNA here is from genome assembly GCF_008641045.1 of Pistacia vera. Taxonomy (NCBI): domain Eukaryota; kingdom Viridiplantae; phylum Streptophyta; class Magnoliopsida; order Sapindales; family Anacardiaceae; genus Pistacia; species Pistacia vera. The sequence continues at coordinate 1,237,271 of NW_022196095.1, forward strand.
AGATCCTATTTTATGACGGTAGATTTTTTGCATCTACACTTTTCTAAATAAACTTATATAGAAACTTGTAGTTAGATACTTTTGATTTTAGTCTCATATATACTTTCTTAGTCTATATCAACAATTAGCAAGTTCCTCAATATGGAAACAAATAATTACACCAAATTTATTATTGAATTTGAAATAAACATGGAAACTATCACATAATCAAATTTTGGCTCTGTTTTAAAACTCGAACCAGGACTCGACAGCCTCTTCAATCTGGTTTAAGCTCTAGGGTGGTTTTTGTTACATTTCAAACTTGTAGGGACTAATTGTAATTTTCTAGGGGCGTTTTGAAATATTTTAAAAGATTTATGGACTAATTTATATTTTTCTTGGCATTTTTGAAATAAATTAAAATTTAGAGACTAATATGTAACTTTTAAGGTTATTTTTGTAATATATTAAAATATAAGGGATTAATATGTAATTTTTTAAAAATATTTGTATTGCTAACGTCACCGATCCAACCGACCAGTCCAACCAGTTGAACCAATTGACAAGTGACCCGATCACCTTATTGGGTCTCACAATAGGTCGGGTTTTAAAATAATGAATTTTGGTACTCGTTCGTACCATGATTGACTTGACTTAATTCAATTAATTTATTGTCACAAACATACACCTTTGAGATTCAATTCAATGAAACTTGAATCTAATTATCCATAAGTCCTAAACTTTTTTTTTTTTTTTTTTTTTTTTGAATATTTTGAATATCTAGTGAATATTTTAAGTGCCTTTACTTCAATTTGATTATTTGAATAATGAAACCTAATTATATAGGCCTAATGCCCCTACTCCATAACTAATGTGGTGAAATTTTGTTTTTCTTAAAAAAATATTTAGTCTACATGTTTCTTAAAAAAATATTTAGTCTACATGACAAAGTAACAATTAAAGACAAATCCAAACAATTTAGCAAATAATGTAAAATATAAATTAATTTGATCATGTCAATTAATATTCCATGATCTTTTTTGCTAAATCATTTTTCTAAGAAGCTTGAGATACAATTCATGATATATAATCAAATGTGTTCCACAATGACATGAAAAATCATTTAAAAATATTCATCACCTTTTATAAATATAATATTATAATATTGAAATTAAAATTCAGTGTCATAATATTTGATAACATCAAACGCTTTACATTTAACCATTAGGCAATAAGCATACACCTAAAAATATTGGAACAAATTAAATAAACAATGATTAATCACATAATAGAAATAAATTTTCCTTTTATATCAAGACACCATTAGTTAATAACTTGAATAATCTTTCAACTTTTATTTCTAAGTTATCATTAAACAATGTTTGGTATGTGGGGATTCGAATTTGAAACATTTGGCTTTGATACCATCTTAAGTTATCATCATATCTAAAAGCTTAAACTTGTAGGTGATGACTCAACATATATTAGACCAATAAGCTCTTTCATATCAAACTTGATTTTTTTTGTTTTTTTTTTTCTTTATTTAATTTAAATGTAGGGATTCAAACTTGAGATCTTAGGTTCTGATACTATGTTAAATTGTCATCACACCTAAAAGCTTAAACTAATAGGTGAAGATTCAACATATATTAAACCAATAAAATTTAAGTTTGATATAAAGGGGTCTACTGATCTAATATATGTTGAACCTTCACCTACTAATTTAAACTTTTAGGTTGGATGACAACCTAACATAATATAAGAGCCAAAGGTTTGAAGTTCGAATCCCCACATAAACACATATTAAGGATCAACCACAAAAAAAAATTCAAATTCATTGTAAAGTTAACCATACAATATTCATGTGATGACTTACTTAGTGGTATTTCACTCATAATTGATACCCAGGTTATAAAAAAAAATGAAAAAGATGCTAAATTTGATTATTCGATTGTGGATTTAGTCATTCTTGATGCTTTTGCATGATTAGGGTGTAGTTTATAGAAATTAATTTTGAGAGATTTTAGGATTTAATTGTATTTAGTTGAAAGAATTTAGTCTGAGTTCTGTTAGGTTTTCTATTTGCCTAATATTATATATGTAATTGCCCTTTTTCGTAAAGTGTAACGTTTGAATTTGAAAAAGTAACAGTAGGTGTTTCCGAAATAAGGGGAAAAAATGTCCTTTCATGATAGATTGGGGGTCAAAACGTCATTCTGGCCCTGGCAATATCCCGCAGGCGCCCATGTTTCATTTACTCTTCTTTATCAGTCCATAACACATGCACATCATACATATTAACTCTCAATTCGACTATTTGCTAAAACATGCATGCCATGCATGTCCCTGCTCCAGCTTCAATCGAATGTTTTCAACTACAAAGTCAGTCACGCCGACTGCCCACATAGCCCTCAAAGGTTTCAACTCAAGTCGATCACACCGACTTGACTGCAAGCTCCATACAAGCTCCACTTGGCATACACCTTCGGATCGGCCCTACCCGATCCATATATTTACACCTTTGGATCGACCTGCTCAATCCACAGATTTACACATTCGGATTGACCCTACTCAATTCATAGATTTACACCTTCGGATCGACCCTGCCTGATCCACGGATTTACACCTTGATCGACCCTGCTCGATCCACGGATTTACACCTTCATTGACCCTGCTCGATCCACGGATTTACACCTTCGGATTAACCCTACCAATTTACGGATTACACATTCGGATCGACCCTACTCGATCCACGAATTTACACCTTCGGATTGACCTTGCTCATCCACGAATTTACACATTCGAATCGACCCTGCTCGATCCACATTTACACCTTCGGATCGACCCTGCTCGATCCACAGATTTCAAATTTGGATTGACCCGCTCAATACACGATCTACACCTTGGATCAGCCCACTTGATCCACGGATTTATGCCTTCGGATCAACCCTGCCCGATCCTGGTCTACACCTTCGATCAGCCCTGCCCGATCCACGGATTTACACCTTTGGATTACCCTGCTCGATCCACGGATTTACACCTTCGGATTGACCCTGCTCAATCCATGAATCTACACCTTCGATCGGCCCTGCCCAATCCACATATTTACACCTTCGGATCGACCCTGCTTGATCCATAGATTTACACCTTCGGATTGACCCTTCTCGATCCACAGATCTACCACCTTCAGATCCCCCTGTCCGATCCAGGATTTACACCTTGGATTGACCCCGCCGATCCACGATTTACACCTTCGGATTGACCCTGTCAATGCACGATCTACACCTTCGGTTTGGCCTTGCCCATCCATGGATTTACACCTCCGATGACCTACTCGATCCACGATTTACACTATCGATCACCCTACGATCCACGATTTACACCTTCGGATTGACCCTACTCGATCCAGGATTACACCTTCAATCCCCTGCCCAATCCTAAGCTACACTTCAGTCGGCCAGACCGTTGAAGGGTTTTTACACCTCAATCGACAAGTCATCGACCCAATCCACACAACGATCCATCCGACCTAACGGCTGCTATCACTATCGTTCAATCTCACTCATTCGATTAAATCTACTCTCTAAGCTAAATACTCTTTAATTTAGAAAGTGGGGGCTAACTGTTAGGGCCAAAAATCTCTTGGGCTTAACGAGGCCTAATAACGAAATAAACATGTCACGCCCAAGGCCTCAACCTAATCCCGATTAGGCCTACGCTTAAATCACCTTGCCCGTACCCACTTTATGAGTTGGCTATCCTATAAGTTAAGCTAAACTGAGTTTCAGCCCTTAGCCTACAACAGTCTATAAATAGGAAATAGAATCTCATTCTATTTCCCTTCTACTAAGATTACAATCTTACTCAAACTATTAAACGGATCTAATAAGGTCAAGAAATCATATCTCTTTCATATAGAGATTATCTCCCCAAATAGGACTTAGTGTCCTACTAAGATTCCAAATCTTATTTAAACTATTAAACTTAATCTGATAAGGTCAAGAATCATATTTCTTTCTTGTAGGGATTATCTCCCAAAAAAGAGGATCATATCCTACTAGGATTCCAACCCCTTGGTTCACTATAAAAACAGAGGCTTGCCCTCTCATTAGGGGGCAATGGATGTTATGGGTTGTGCTTGGGAAATTAGGGTTTGTAATTTGGGGATTTACAAAAAAAAATTAATAAAGATAAACAAAAAAAAAAAATTTAAGAATTTAGAAGGACAAAAAAGAAGATAGATTAGGTTGAGAAGAAAAATGCAAATGCAAAAAGTGGCATGAGCTGTGCTATTAACTGTTATTCGCTGATAGAGCATATGCATTAAGCAAACAATTTAGGATACATAATATCAGTATTGATGTAGGACGTATTGGAAGGATGCAAAGGACTATCAAACACTTGATCGTAGGGGTCTTTGCTTTCTTTCTTGTAACTAATTAAATCTAAGAAGCTTCTTAATGATGACAATATTATAATCCAGAATGTACATCTACGTACTTTTTGTTAGGGCCAAAAATCATCTTAGGCTTAACGAGGCCTAATAACGAAATAAACATGTCACGGCCCAATGCCTCAGTCCAATCCCGATTGGGCCTACACTTAAAATCACCTTGCGACCTACTCACTCTATGAGTTGGGCTATCCTATAAGTTAAGCTAAACTGAGTTTCAGCCCATTAGCCTGCAACAGTCTATAAATAGGAAATCAGAATCTCATTCTATTTCCTTTTCTACTAAGATTCTAAATCTTACTCAAACTATTAAACTTAATCTGATAAGATCAATAAATCATATCTCTTTCATGATAGGGATTATCTCCCAAAATATGACTTAGTGTTCTACTAAGATTCCAAATCTTATTTAAACTATTAAACTTAATCTGATAAGGTCAAAAAATCATATTTCTTTCTTGGTAGGGATTATCTCCCAAAAAAGAGGACTCAATGTCCTACTAGGATTCCAACCCCTTGGGTTCACTATAAAAACAGAGGTTTACCCTCTCATTAGGAGGCAATCTCCCATAGTCAATCTAGACTACTCAAAATCATCTATTTGCTCTTAAGTTCTTGCTCCCAAGAACCCGATGCCTCCGCCATAGTCTTAGCGTCCGACAAGACTCCTGGTAATTCTTTATCTTCTTAATTCTTATAAAATAATCTATTTCAGCCTCGCTGACTTGAGCGTAAGAGTGCCTACGGCAAACACCACCTCGGTGTTTTCCGGAAGCTTCATGGTTGCCCTTTCATGTGTGCAGGTCTAGCGGATTTTCAGTGGCCTCAAACTCACGGGATCAGACCCTATTTTATGACGGTAGATTTTTTGCATCTACAGTTTGGCGCCCACCGTGGGGCCTTGACAATCATCTGCGAACGACGACTTACAACATGGGAGGTGACACGAAACTCCTTTTGACTAACAATGTTAATCAGAAAATCCTATCACAATAAGAATTTTTCTTTTTCTTTATTTTTTTTTCGTTTGTTTTATCTATTCACATGCCATATTATATCTATTCGGCATATCGTAATTTATTTTTTATTTTATCCATTCAGCGGGTAGTATAAGATCTTGAAGCTCATATTATTGTTCTAAATTAATAATAGAATAATAATGTGTTAAAGTTTAAAGTGGTGTTCCTAAACCACTTGATTCATTGACTTTGCTTCAACAATCTCTCTTCTCTAATCCTCTCTTCAGATAAGACAATAGCTTCTGTCTCTAACCTTTCTACACGAGCTTTTTCACTTTAATCGTCAAACCACCAGGTGGTCCGCCACCGTCATCAGAGCTTTGCAATGCATTACCCACCACAAAACCAGTCAATTTGTTCATTCAAGAAGATGCTGCAATACGCCAGCATCTCCAGAACCTTCACTCCATTAGAAGGTAACTCAAACTTGACCAGCCTTGATCCAATCCCAATTCAACTTCACAGAGATTTGCCACCACTTTGAAACCCAAACCCCGTCCATCTGTTCTCCTAAAATCGCCCTAACAGCTTCTCCAATCACACAGTGAAATCCTAAAAACACAGTAGTAATCCTCTCAAAACACCTAAAGTCATCTATTAAACATGAAGAGAAACCCCCTAAACAAAACCTGCTTAAGTGACGCCACCCTACTCTCGCCTAATCTCCTTCTCCTTACCCCACTGTATTCCAAAACTCCAAACTCGAATCATCGCCCCTTCCCAACCAATACATATTAACTCAAACCACCTTCACATCACAATCTCCAACACACTTGTCACAAAAGCCCTCACGCTCTTCGCTGTCTGCAAACTTTCCACTCCCCACTACAACTCAACACCACTAAACAACACGAGTAGTCCACTCAATGATATTTGGGTCTGCACATATGATATTAACGTGCCCATTCGGATAAGCCCAAAAATGAATCACGTGCCCACTCAACTTCAGCTGGTTCAGTTCCGACATAGAAAGTAACACCCTCTCTCCACTCGGTCCAGCAAGCATGGGTGGTAGCACTTGAAAGGGAAAGGTATGTGTCATTGTCTCTTTTTAACTACCAATCTATTTGGTTAAATCTTTCTCTATTCGGCCCATTACTTAAATACATGCAGCCCATTTTTCCATTTAGCTCATTCTTTATTCAGTCCATAACACATGCACATCATACATATTAACTCTCAATTCGACTATTTGCTTAAAACATGCATGCCATGCATGTCACTGCTCCAGCTTCAATCGAATGTTTTCAACTACAAAGTCAGTCACGCCGACTGGGCCACATAGCCCTCAAAGGTTTCAACTACAAGTCGATCACACCGACTTGACTGCAAGCTCCATACAAGCTCCACTTGGCATACACCTTCGGATCGGCCCTACCCGATCCATATATTTACACCTTTGGATCGACCCTGCTCAATCCACAGATTTACACATTCGGATTGACCCTACTCAATTCATAGATTTACACCTTCGGATCGACCCTGCCTGATCCACGGATTTACACCTTTGATCGACCCTGCTCGATCCACGGATTTACACCTTCAGATTGACCCTGCTCGATCCACGGATTTACACCTTCGGATTAACCCTACTCAATTTACGGATTTACACATTCGGATCGACCCTACTCGATCCACGAATTTACACCTTCGGATTGACCCTGCTCAATCCACGAATTTACACATTCGAATCGACCCTGCTCGATCCACGGATTTACACCTTCGGATCGACCCTGCTCGATCCACAGATTTACAAATTTGGATTGACCCTGCTCAATACACGGATCTACACCTTTGGATCAGCCCTACTTGATCCACGGATTTATGCCTTCGGATCAACCCTGCCCGATCCATGGATCTACACCTTCGGATCAGCCCTGCCCGATCCACGGATTTACACCTTTGGATTGACCCTGCTCGATCCACGGATTTACACCTTCGGATTGACCCTGCTCAATCCATGAATCTACACCTTCGGATCGGCCCTGCCCAATCCACATATTTACACCTTCGGATCGACCCTGCTTGATCCATAGATTTACACCTTCGGATTGACCCTTCTCGATCCACAGATCTACACCTTCAGATCGGCCCTGTCCGATCCAAGGATTTACACCTTTGGATTGACCCCGCTCGATCCACGGATTTACACCTTCGGATTGACCCTGCTCAATGCACGAATCTACACCTTCGGTTTGGCCTTGCCCGATCCATGGATTTACACCTCCGGATNTCCACGGATTTACACATTCGGATCGACCCTGCTCGATCCACGGATCTACACCTTCAGATTGACCCTGCCCGATCCATGGATTTACACCTTCGGATCGGCCCTGTCCGATCCACGAATCTACACCTTCAGATCGACCCTGCCCGATCCAAGGATTTACACCTTCAGATCTATCCTGCTCGATCCACAAATTTACACCTTCAGATCGACCTTGCTCGATCACGGATTTACACCTTTGGATCGACCCTACTCGATCCACGGATTCACACCTTCGGATCGACCCTGCTCGATCCACAGATTTACACCTTTGATCGGCCCTGCCCGATCCATAAAGCTACACATTCAGTCGGCCAGACCGGTTGAAGGGTTCTTACACCTCAAATCCACAAGTCATCAACCTAATCCACACAACGATCCATCCGACCTAACGAGCTGCTATCACTAATCCGCTCAGTCTGCACTGTCGATTAAATCTACTCTCTAAGCTAAATACTCTTTAACTTAGAGAGTGGGGGGCTAACTGTTAGGGCCAAAAATCTTCTTGGGCTTGACGAGGCCCAATAACGAAATAAACATGTCACAGCCCAAGGCCTCAACCCAATCCCGATTAGGCCTACACTTAAAATCACCTTGCGACCTACCCACTCTATGAGTTGGGCTTTCCTATAAGTTAAGCTAAACTGGGTTTCAGCCAATTAGCCTGCAACAGTCTATAAATAGGAAATCAGAATCTCATTCTATTTCCTTTTCTACTAAGATTTCAAATTTTACTCAAACTATTAAACTTGATCTGATAAGGTTAAGAAATCATATCTCTTTCATGATAGGGATTATCTCCCAAAATAGGACTTGATGTCCTACTAAGATTCCAAATTTTATTTAAACTATTAAACTTAATCTGATAAGGTCAAGAAATCATATCTCTTTCATGATAGGGATTATCTCCCAAAATAAGACTTAGTGTCCTACTAAGATTCCAACTCTTATGTAAACTATTAAACTTAATCTGATAAGGTCAAGAAATCATATTTCTTTCTTGATAGGGATTATCTCCCAAAAAAGAGGACTCAATGTCCTACTAGGATTCTAACCCCTTGGGTTCACTATAAAAACATAGGCTTGCCCTCTCATTAAGGGGCAATCTCCCATAGTCAATCTACACTACTCAAAACCATCTATTTGCTCCTAAAGTTCTTGCTTCCAAGAACCCGACGCCTCCGCCGTAGTCCTAGCTTCCGACAAGACTCTTGCTAATTCTTCATCTCTTTAATTCTTATCAAATAATCTCTTTCAGCCTTGCTGACTTGAGTGTCGGAATGCCTACGGCAAACATCACCTTGGTGTTTTCCGAAAGCTTCACGCTTGCCCTTTCATGTGTGCAAGTCTAGCGGATTGTCAGTAGCCTCAATCTCACAGGATCAAACCCTATTTTCATGACGGTAGATTTTTTGCATCTACAATAAGATGTAGTATTACCAGTTACCGATGATATAATTCTTAACAATAAATAATTTATCGACTTGATCAACTTAACCTTATAATAGAATATGAAGATTTAACCATCAATTATGAACCACCAGTTAGTATAAATAATTATAATTCAATATGCATACATATTAGATTGTAACTATAAATTCAAATAACTTATACCAATTTAATATTTATATCTTAAAAGAAATAAAAAATTAATGTTTTTTCAAGTTTAAATTCTTACTCATATGACTATATTATAAATTATGAATGAGGTAGTAATTAATATCCAAAAAAAATCATTTCTATTCAACGATTAAGTTAAAATGGAATCAAAACAGTGGCATAGATCTATATATTGATTAGCACCATTTAATTTATGGAAAATCCATATCAAACATCTAAATTATAAGACCACATCAGGGAGTTTATGATATAATAAATATCTTTAGTGAAGTTGTAATCCTAATCTCCCTTGTTGATATTATAATTATCCTAATTTTATGTAATGACCAGTAGCACATTAAAAAAAAAAAAAAAAAATTCACCAATCTCATCAATATGAAACTTCATAAGCTTTTGGTGATAGCCTGGGCCTCGGATGGACGATCAAGGGGTCCGCCCGTTGTAAAGTGAGCCCAAAAGCCTCTTCCATATTCAATTTATCCAATGTCAGCCCGCTCGGAAGATCCCAATCAAAGGCATGGATCAATGTGGCCGTAAGCAGTTGGACCATGCGCAAGCCCATGCTCATGCCGGCGCAAATTCTTCGTCCGGCGCCAAATGGTATAAGCTCAAAATCATTTCCCCTAACGTCAACATTAGCCTTTTCTCCCCCGGGTAAGAACCTTTCGGGTCGGAACACTAGCGGCTCAGCCCATTCATTAGGGTCACGTGCGATGGCCCATACATTGACCAACAATGTAGAACCCTTCGGGATGTGGTAACCATTGATCTCACAGCTCTCAGCAGCTATTCGGGGTAAAGACAACGGCGTTGACGGGTGCAGCCTGAACGTTTCCTTGATGACGGCCTGGAAATATGTGAGTTTCGGTAAGTCCAATTCGGAGACCAATCGGTCTCGGCCCACAACCGAGTCGAGCTCATTTTTCACTTGGACCAAGATTTTGGGGTGGCGAATGAGTTCTGCAATGGCCCATTCCGTAGTGCTTGAGGAAGTGTCGGTCCCAGCTGTAAACATGTTCTGCAACAATTCAATGGAAATGTTAGTTGATGGGGTCACAGAGTCAAAGAGTTTTAGGTGTTTGGTTAAATACTGGGAAACAAAGAGTCCACGTCGCACCTTAAAAGAGTGAGTGAATCAGAATCTCTTTGAAAAATGCAATACAAACAAAACAAAATTGAAATGGGGCCTTGTCTTTCTGGGTATTGGGTAACCTTAATTATGCATACGACAATCAGGGGAAGCTGTGGGCTCCTTTATGTTATGTGTAATCAAGATAGTTATATGTCAACAGTCAACAATTATGGAAGGAGTATGATTACCTTACCTGATGGGTGAAATGTTATTAATGAAACCTCAGGGGGGAAATAAACTCATAAAACAATTATGTAACTAATAATAATTGATATTTATTAAATAGAATATTAAAATGAAGGACGAGAAAGTGAAGTTACCAAAAGTAACGCTTTAATTTCAGTTTCAGTGAGCTTCTCTCCCTCATCGTCAGCATTTTCCATCAACGAAATCAACGTACTCAACAAGTCCGTATGTTTTTCCTTCCCATCATGACCGTGCATTTTATGCTCCTCCACAATATCGCCCAAAAACTTGTCGAATCTTTTATGAAGCTTCTTCATCTTCGCTGCCACTCCCTGCAAGTCTAGCCACTCGAGAGAAGGGATAAAGTCGCCGATGTTGACAACTCCGGCCAAAACCATCACCTCCACCACCATCGATTTGAACTCATCAGCCTTCGGATCTTTGCCTCCGGTTCCGTCACCGAACACTCTCCGGCCGAGCATCACCCGCGATAGGGCGTTCACGGTGCACACGTTAAGAAGTTGCGCCAAGTTCACTTGCTCTGACTTTGACCCCGCGCTCACCAACGCACGTGTGAGCCCCGCCACCTCCCCCTAAATAATAAATAATTGATTCATCATAATCACGATAAGAGATTGAAAAGGAGTGCCACTAGGCACAGATCCAACGGTTCCGATAAGAGAATGAGAATCTCAGCTAACACATAATAATTTAAATTGTTCACAATCCAAAATGTCAACTTCAACAACATCACTAGAACTTTCTTGAGTTTCAAAAATACGTAGAAAACTGAATTACAATATATTAAAAATAATTTATAATTCACTGTGTGAACCCAGAGTTGAGTGGATGAGGGCTGAAGAGTCCATTCAACTGTATTTTTTAATTTTTTCATACGGGCTAATTTCATAATTCTCAAACGTCTCAACAACTTTGAAAAAAGTAGAATAAAAACTCCTCTTAAAATATAACAAAAATTTCTTTAAAATATTAAAAACTTTTTTTAAAAATATTAGTCAGTGCAAAATGCCCATTTTACCCTTGTTAAAATCCTGATAATTAAGCTGATTTCCTCCGTTGAACTGAAGAATCAAAATATACGTTGAGCTTTTTCATGCATATATGACAACTTCTTAATTAAAACAAACCTGTCGAACACTTCTGTAATCATCCAAGGCCTTGCCGGAGAAAAGATGGACGGAGCTAATCTTCCTCAACAGCCGCCACTTTGCGCCGTATGGTCGGAAAACAAGGTCCTGATAATTATAGGCAATATGTTTGGCACCGGAGTTCGGCGGCCGGCTTGAGAAATTAGTATCATGGACCTTCAAGAATTGGGCTGCCACCGACGCCGAAGCCGCCACGATGACATCAACAGAGCCCAGGCGGAGGTGCATGAGCGGGCCATAAGTTCGGGCCAGCGCCGCCAAAGAGTGGTGGGGCATCTGGCCCATGTGGGTGAGGTTCCCGATAATGGGCCGCGGCTTTGGGCCCGGAGGAAGACGGAGGGATTTCCGGTTGAAAAGTGAACTTAAATGGAAGATGAGATAGATAAAGACGGCAAGAAGTATGGAATAAAGTATGAAAGGAGACATGATTTTCCAGTTTTGTGAGGAAGAAAATGTCATAATAGACGTAAAGAGAAATAGTCTTGAGAATTGTTATATAGGAAAAACAAGCCGTGTGTAGATGTGATGAAACAGTGGTCTGTTAGGTGGTGTCATATTATACAACTACCAAACTTGGTAGATGCACGTGAAGTGAAAAGCAGTCAGGCAAATAAAATAAATCGTAAATAAAGGCTTTCACTTCAACCAGTAAGTTCGAGCTTTAACTCTTAATAATTAACAAGTGATTTGTCTTAAATTTTTGCATTAAATTACTGTATTAATTAACCAATTTTCATCAAGTTTTATAAAAATATGTTTTAAAAGAGGTTACTTAAAGTTATAAACATTTATTTTGTGTTGCATCTCAAAAATATTTATATAATTTAAAATAAATTACTTTAAATTTATTTTTGTAAACGGTAAAATCTATGATTATAATTATGAGGATCGAATTTTGTGATGTGAGCCACTAGAGGTTGAAAAAATGGGCCGGGTTAGGCGGGTCAACCCTAACTCGGCCCACCTTAAGGACGGGCTGGGTTCAACCCAGTCTAGGTATCCCCTGTCGGGTGGGTTGGGCCTTCATAGGCCAAGTCAACGGGTTATTTTTATTTTATTTTTCGCCCAACCCGTCGAGTTGGCGATTGTCAACCTGTCGAGTTGGCAACCGCCAACCATTGGATCGAAAAAAATTAAAAAATTAAATTTTTATATTATTTTATTTTTTACAAAAACTCATTTTACCCTTCAAATATAGTTGTTTTATAGCAGTTGAATGGGTCTTTTTGGTTATTTTCTTTTCCCAATTTTCTCTATAAATAGGGTCTAAACTTCTCATATTTGCTCACATCCCAAATTCTCTCATTCTCTCATTTTCTTTATAAAAATCTCTCAAATCTCTTTGTTGTCAATTTACTGTCATTTTAATTTTTATTAGTTTTTACAATTTTCAATTCATATTTCCAAATTCCAATTTTCCTTCTTTAATTCTTTTATATCCAATTTTTTTTTTTTTTTAACTAGTTAGGATAGATATTTCCATCCCACCATCAATTTCGATGATGAAGAAAATTATCCTAGTCCTCCTTAATTTACTATCATAAATGCAATAGATTCAAACAGTCTCACTTTCCCATTCTCAGAATCTGATACACCTCATAATATTTCCCCTTCCTCCCCATGCTGGTACAACTCCCGATGGTTCTAGAGATCGTTCTCATAATCGTCGTCCTCGTCCAACTCCATCTGAAGTAGAAGCGGGTTTAGCAACTGCAGTCAGAACTGATGACAGGCACACATAAGACATTTGGATGCATTTCGAAAAGTTTTACGAGATATAAAATGGAGTTCAAGTGAAAAAAGTAAGATACAAGTATTGTGAAAATATTTATAAAGCTGATACAAGTAATGGTACTAGTACTTTAAAAAGGCATGCTAGTAAACATATAAATCATCATGAAAATAGAAAAACCAATCAAACTCAAATAACTAATATATGTAATACTTGGCGTTATAATTCTTATGTATATAGGGAACAATTAGCTTTATATATTGTTGTAACTGATCAACCTATTAATATGACCGAAGATAAATATTTTGAAAGATTTATTAAAAATTCATTTTTTGAAGAATTTAAAACTTATTCTAAAACTTCAACTAGAAATGATTTAATAAAATTGATTGGGAAAATGAAATTAGAATCAAGAAATAAAATACATAGTTGTCATGTAAGTGTGACTCTAACAGCCAATATTTGAAGTCGTTGAGCTAAACATGATTATATTTATGTGACTAGTCATTATTTTGATAACGAATATAAATTAAATAAATCTTTATTGGAATTTAGATTAATGGATGTGGATCATAGTTGTCAACAAATTTATAATAAAATTATTGAAGTTTTAGAAGATTATGATATTGTTCACAAAGTGATAAGTTTAACTTTAAATAATGCAAGAGCTAATAGGAGAGATATAAATTTTTTAAGCAAATTTTCTTTTTATGACAATATGAAGTTTTTTCACCAATGTTGTGCATGTCACATTATTAATTTAATTGTAAAAAATTGTATGAAAAGAATTTGTAATAATATTGATAGAATTAGTGATTCTTTAGCTTGGATAACTAGTAGTAATAGAAGAAATGCTGAATTTCAAGATGATTGTAAAAAATCAAATTTGTCTCCTAGAACTTTTGCATTAGATATGCCTATTAGGTAGAATAGTACTTATTTAATGCTTGATTCATGTTTACCTTATGCAAATTTAATTAGTTATTTTGTAACAAATTATAGGGATCCTCATTATTTGGTAGAGAGTGATTGACATATAGCTCAAAAATTTCATTCTTTTCTTAAAATTTTTTATCTTGTCACTTTAAAACTTGATAGTGTGTATTATCCTACTAGTCTAATGGTAATACATACAATTATAAAAATTTCAGATTTATTTGCTCGAAACAGAAATAATGAAATTTTAGCGGGACCAAAGAGAATGGAATTAAAATTTAAAAAATATTAAAAACTCATTCATTCTCTTTTTTGTTTAATTGCCATATTTGATCCCAGTATTAATTTAGCGGGTTTAGAAAATAGTTTAGACACGTTAAGTGAAAATTTACAAAAAGAAGCGTATGTCAGTCAATTAGGAGAGATAAGATAGTGTCTTGGAGAGGTATATTTGTAATATAAAATCAGGTATGGGAACCAGCAAAGAGGCGCAATACCCAAGGAAATAGCATTAGAAGACACAAATGAAGACTTCGACTCCTAGAGTGCACTTACTAGGCCGAAGAAGACCCAAACCTGAAGCATAGCCTCCTCTTTAGAAGCATCAACAACAAATATAATGTCCTCCATGCAGCTACAGAGTAATGAGCTTCACCAATATTTGGGAACCCCTGACTTGCTACCAGAAAATCCACAACAAAGAGCCAACTTTGATGTCTTGGAATATTGGAAAACCAGAAAATGTATTTTTCCGGTACTATCAAGACTTTCCCTAGGTGTTTTCTTGTTTTTGTCTCAACCGTCTCATCTGAACAAACATTTAGTGCAAGTGGAAGAATTTTAAATGAAAGGAGGACTAAACTTTTACTAAAATTGATTGAAGTCTTCACATGTCTTCGAGATTGGGAACGGTCGCGCCATCAAGATCAATACGAGGTTGTCGGTGATACTTTAATTGAATCATTTCAATTTTATAATTTAGATGATACAGATAAAAGAGATCCTAGTCAACCCTCAAATTAGTTGTTTTGTAATTTGTAAATTAACGGTCAATTATTGCACTCTTTTTTTCCTAGCCAAGTTTTTGTCCCAATTGAGTTTTTCTTGGTAAGGTTTTTAACGAGGCAATACTTGTTATAATTTCTTATTTTATTTTTTGATAAATAAATAAATATAATTTTTCTTATATTACAATTTAATCATATTAAAATTGAATTAATATTTGAAATGTTAACTAAAAAAAAAATTAATTTAATTGAATTGATATTTGAAAAATTAACTAAAAAAAAAAATCACAAAAGAAAAAAAAATTTGGGTTGGCCCACACAAAAACCCCGTCGGGTTAGGGTTGCAGGCCGAGCCGAGCTGATCCTTTTAGACAAAGAGGTAGGTCGGGTTAGGCCCGACCTATAATTTGGCCTACAGGTCATTTTTCCACCTCTATAAGCCACTGACAATCTAATGGACCTATAGAGGAGGGTTTTACGGTTGTGGGGGCTCGGGTAGCACCGAGATGTCGTCGAAATATTCTGTGACCTTGAGGGTAAGAGTGCTAGAACTAGTATGTGATTTTCTGAATGCCTAATTAGAGGGTTTGCCCTTGCTTATATGGTAAACCTAAGGGATCCAAATCAGACTCGAAATCCTACTAGGTGGAGGAGTTTTAGTTTAGGAAGGAGATATGATCTAGTTCCTTTATCAGGTTAAGCTTAACATTATGAATGAGATCCGAGATCTTGATAGAAGTAGAAACAAGATAAGATTTTGTTTCCTATTCATGGATTGCTGTGAGCTAGTGGGCTTGAGCCAACTTAGCTTATCTTGCAGGGTAACCCAACTCATAGAGAGGACAATTTGCAAAATTGATTTAAGCATAGGCCCAACCGGAATTGGGCTAAGGCTTTGGTTGTGGCCTATCCATTTCTTTATTGGGCCTTGTGAGGACCAATACTATTTTTTGCCCATATAATTTTGAGCTTATTTAAATTACTAGATTTTCTTTATATTAAATTACATTCATAAGAGTATAGGCTTCGTTTGTTTCAACTTTCATAATACTACTTTTAGTATTCCCAAAAAAGTTAAACAGTAAAATACCCAAAAACTTTGATTTTTGGGAATACTACTCTCAATATTATTCAACTTTTTTTAAACCCTTTAAATTTGATAATTTAATTAAATACCCCTAAATATTTTGTTAAAAATTATAAAAACACCCCCGTAATTTTATTTACCAGATTCTGGCCACCACTGCCGGAAAGTGGCCGGAATCTATTAGAATGGGCACTACGGCTGAATCTGGCCGGTAGGTAGTGCGCTGATCTAGCCTTTTTCGGTCAGATCCACAGTGGATCTGGCGGAAAAGGCCAGATCTAAGGCCAAAGATCTGGCCGTTGACGGCCGATTTTGGCCGAACAGTTTATAAAGACGGCCAACAAACGATCGTCGTTAACCATCGTTGATGGTCGTCGTTGACGCAGCAAATACGGCTAGATCTGGCCGTTGACAGCCAGATCTGGCGTAGATCTGGCTTGTCGGCCAGATCCAGTGGATCTGGTGGCAAAGGCCATACGGCGCCACGACCGGCAAGATCCAGCCGGTCATGGGCCAATACGGTGAACCCGGCCACCTCCGGCGGTGGTGGCCGGCTGTCCGTATTTGACATTGGGTTGGGGGTGTTTTTGTCAACTTTTAAGATTTTATTATGGGGTATTTTGTAAATAAACAAATATAGGGGGTATTTTATAATTTATAAATATACATCGTAATACCCGCCAATTCAACTTTTTTTTAACTTTTTTCAGAAAAATTTTCCCAAAAAACACCAATTGTGAACAAACGAAGCCATAATTGTTTGGGTTTATATAGGGCAAAAAATGGTTATTAAAAGTTATAAACATTTTTTTATCTGTTTATGTACTTTTAAAATTGTTAACCATTGTCTTAGATTTCAATCCAACAACAATTAAAAGTTATGATTGGACTATTAAATTGTTTTTTTTTTTAATATAAATTATAATTTTTTTTTTTTAATTTGTCTATGTACTTTTTAAATTGTTAAACCATTGTCTTAAATTTATCATAATCAACTTTGATTGAGGTTTGTACTAAACCGAGGTTTTAGCACGTAGTTTATAACAATGATTAATTTCGTATATCATGTAAGATTGTTTAACTCGAAGTGTCAAAAACAATCAACCCCAAAAGTTATTAAAAATACATTAATCAAAATTTTGATAATTTACAAAAATTTGTGTGTGCTTCAAATTAAACGATCTCAATACGCTCATGAAATTTATCTGTATCTTTTCTTAATTTATTTATATATATAAAAAAAAAAAAAACTTATGATGATGTTCTTACATTAAATATCTTTCACGACTTAAAAGATTTAATTTTAAGGCAAATTTTCTTTTTTGAAAAATGGAAAAAACATTTATTACTGTCCACCCTATGGATATAAGACTTTATGAAATATCATAATTAAAGAAATTACAGGACAGCGAAAGTAAAGTTACTTGGTATACTTCCTATCAATCATTATTAAGATGAAGTTTATATTACCAATAAAATAAAGATGGGTTGATAAATATTTTTCATAACTTTCTCTCACAAACACAACTTGACAGCTTACAATTAGTTAGCTCATATTTGGTTAGGTGGGATCTAATACGAGCTGATATGTTGCGTTTGTGAGAGAAAATTAGTGAGAATGGTTTGTTAGTATATTATTACTTTTACAAATATAGAGAAAATTTGTAATATAAAATATTTTGAACGAGATTCCTCATATTTTTATCTTTCAATTCATCAAAATAAAATAAGAAATTAATCCATGGATCCAACCAAAAAGGAATACTTTGAATTTTAAAATAATAAAAACAACCGTGGTGTTTAGGGATGGGCACATGTTGGGTTGGGGCCGGGGACCCTGTCCCCAATATCCACTCCCATGACCGTCCCCAGCCTGCGGGGATCGAATCACTCCCATCCCTGTCCCAGCTTGACCCGTTGAACGGGGCTTCGCAAGGAAATTCCCCTCACAGGGATTTTTGACCCATAGGGATCAAAACTTTCTGCATGTTCCTACGACAATAATGTTGAATTATTGTAATTATTTTAATTGTGAAAAACTAGCACGTTGGTAGATACTATATTTGACTATTTGACTATTTAATTTTAGTAATTAACTCATTAAAAGGGCATAATTTGAGGTAAGTAAGTATAAAATCAACAATTCAAACTTAATTTTTCATAAATTTAATATAACTAAATTTAATCTTAACATAATTTACAAGGTAAATTGATTACTCATTTAATTGTATGAAGGCTTAGCCGCTTAGGCTTAATCAACCCCTATTAATTAATTAATTTTTCATAAAATAAATATATCTATATCTAATTGTAACATAATTTATTAGGTAAATTGATTAATTATTCAATTATACAAAGATTTAGGCTTAGTTAGCCCTATTAATTAATTAATTTTTCACAAAATAAATATAACTAAATTCAATCTTAATATGATTTACTATGAATTAATTCATAAAACATTATCTTTACTGCAACTAATAAAATTAGTCAATTTATGAAAGAGACAAATCTCATTATCCTAAATTCTCAACATTGATTAAGTTTAACATCATATTTAATTGATTAATTAATTAATTACAAGAATAATTGAATTTGTGTAATTTGTAAGTTGTTAAGCAATTGTGTATATTCTTATATTGGTTTGGTAAATTGTAATAGTCTAATCAAATTTATTTTTGGGCCATGTATTATTATTTTGTAAAATTCATAAAGTAATAATACATATATTTAATTATTAAACTCCCTCGTTTAAATTATTTTTTCTATAAATTTAATACAAACGTTAAAAAGTATTATAAAAGTAAATATTATAAATTTAGATATATTACTTAAAACCATAATTTAAACTCTAACGTTATATATAATCTTGCAAAGGAAAAAAAAAAATTCTCAATAAAAGAAGGCGGAGAGGGGCAGGGTTGACGGGTCGGGCCGAGGCAGGGATTACACAATCCCCTCCCTTGGCCAGTTCCCGAGGGCGGGGATTTTTTTGAGGACCATCTCTGACCTTATCCCTGATATTTCTGGGGATTCTCCGCTCCATTCGAGTCGGGTTGGACAGGATCCCCATGAGACTGGGGCAAATGCCTATCCCTAGTGGTGTTGTTATATATATATATATATTCTCTAGTTAAACGTCCTAATAGCTTTTTATCATGACCATGAATATATATCATTAGATTTCTATGAGATAGATCCAATCATGTATAAGATGTCCTTACAGGACCTTACTTGTATGTATGTATGTCAGACCAATAACATTGGCATGTCTAGATGTTTAAAATCCAGCAAACACACCTTTTGTGATATGGGCAAATGTAATCCCACGAGACCCTGAAGTTGATAGCTATATAAATCTCCTCAATGGTCATCTCTATTAGCAACTCAGGTGGATCGAACTCAAGACCTCTTAAATAATACATTCAAGAGTCATAGTTGACTGTTGGGTCACCAATGATGGTTTTTATTTAGATATTCAAACTAGACAATTTTCGTTTATATACATAATTAACAGCTAATGAAGATTAATTTTATAGGGTTTGGCGGAAGCAGAAGAGAAGACGGTGGAAATGCAAGTTGTAGAGTTAGTTGAAGTTGTAGGTAAAGCTCAAATATTTTTATATTAAGGTCCACTAGTCACTAAAAACTTGGATTAAATTAGTTGTGTGAACTCTGTGAATACATCAACAAACTTCAATTCTTCACGGCACAAGCTTACGACTTCTCTTCTATAATTATGTTTTATTTACCAAACTTTATTTTATAATGGAATATTTATTACATCAAACTAATGCTATTGTTTTCTAACTTTTGGTTGATTTATTCGACATCAACATAATATTAGAAAATGAAAGCTAGTACTTTCATTTGTTATTTTCGATTAATGTCCCATTATTTAATATTATTTAACAGATCGCATAGAATTAATTGTAGCAAGTGTTTTCAGATCTACGATCAGGGGCGGATTTAATGAATGACGAGTGGGGACCACGGCCCCCACTCAATTTTTTAAAAATTTCGGATTTTCTATTTCTATTTATATTTATTTAAATATATCAATATATAATATATATTATATATAATATATATATTGTTGTTTTTTAATTATACTTTTTGTATAATTCTTGAAATTTATAAGTTTCACTTTTGCATGATTCATTGAAATAAAGCTTTTGTTGTCAATTATGAATAATCATAGTTGACTATATACAAATTTTGATTAAAAATAACAACACTTGAGAAAATTTAATTAGATGCTATTTGCCCCCCTTTTTTTATCTTGTAAAACCCGTTGTAAAAATATTTAGTTTACAACGAATAAGTTAGGTTGATTGTTGCTATAGGGGTGGCCAGTAGAAGATTACTTGAGCGTTAACTTTAGGGCTCCAAAGGAGTAGTTGAGTGTTGTAAAAGTTGACCCAATACCCTAGATTGTCAAAAAAAAAAAAAAAAAAAAAACAGTTAGGTTAACTGTAAGAAAAGGTGAAAAGGAAGGTAATGGGAGAAAGATGAAATGTGAGGGAAGGTTTTGGGAGATTTCTGATATGTGTGGGAGGAAGTTGAGAGAACATGATACCTCAAGCGAGGTATCTGATAATAGCCCTAATACTTTATGGATATTTGTACAATAAATTTCAAACTTCAAATGATAAAAGCAACTTCAATTTATTGAAAAATGAACATTTTATTTTAGTAAATTCTACAAACAAAACGTAAGGGGGCTGAATAAAGTCCCATATTTCTACAATTCAACCAACTCAAAACATCATCAACACAGACCATTATAATTCTTCACTTCAATGACACACCCCTTTTAAACTTTTTAAAATTTTTTATTTCTTCACATGACATCAGTAAATAGATAAATAGATCGTATAAAATCAATCACGATAGAGTTGTAAAATGTACAACATCGAGGTAAATCATTTTCATTAAACTTTTAAATGATATTAATGAGAATTTATTTTTTATTTGAGTTTCAATCAGTGTATAAAATAATATGATTTAAAAAAAAAAAGTACTCTTAAATCTTTGTACAAAATTGATTATTTAATAACTTCTAATTGTATTTGATTCGATACAATTTTGTGGGTATTTGCCTATTTGGTAGATTAACGGAACCCTAGATTGGGTCTTAGTTTATAAAGGGCTAAGTATGAGTAAAGAAAACTATTAAAGAAATTATATGAGATGCTTAATCATATGGGATCAAATAGCTAAATATATTTAGATCATTTATTTGAATTAAAATACATCACAGGAGCCCTTTCTTTTATGTTTACCATGTGTTAAAAATAGACTAAACGACTTTTTCCCACCCAAATAATGGTTTAATGACACTTTTTTACCTACAAACTTTTAAAATACCACTTTACAACTCAAATTCATATTCCGTTTCCAATTCTAGCATCATTGCAACCTCACACCATCACCATTCTCTTATCCGATCATCACTGATCAAAGCCCTTCAAACCCAGCTCTCGTCGACCCTACTAATCACTGACAATCGAGCGATTAGGGTTGGCGTAGCCGCTTGTCCCAAGTCAAATTTCGATCAATCCCAATCACCAAAATCCAACATTTCACTATCAAGAGACTCATCGACCTCCCTTCTTCAAAAGTCCCAACAGTCTGGACAAGTTTGCTCTCTATTCATTATCTAAATATAAATTTGGGTAATAAAGCGGTATTTTAAAAGTTTGTGGGTGGAAAAATATCTTTAAGCCATTATTTTGGTGGGAAAAAGTCGTTACTCGTTTAAAATAATAATAATAATAATTAGATTATGAAAAAATGAAAGATAGTTTGTTTAGTAAAGATAGTTTATTTAGTAAACTTGTTTTTATAATGGTACATATGATTTTTTAAAGTAATTTCACGTATGCTATTTTTGATAAAAAAAAATTTATAATTTATAGTGAAAATTCGATAAGATTTCCACATCAATCACAATCATGTCCTTAATACATGACGATACTAGTTAAGACTAGTTGTTGAAATAATTTAATATTATTTTTTATAATCAGCTTGGGGTTTTATTATCTTAGGTAGATTTTTGAAAAAGTTGAATTAGGTGGTTATTAAGAGGTGAAAATTAACAAAAATATTTTTTAGGTTTGTTAATATAACTAAACACTCCTACAATAAAATATTAAAAATTAACAAAAACGCCCCCACCCACTTATTAAATGTCAGCAGTCGACTAGATATGGCCAGTCCTGCACCGATATGGCATGATCTGGCCATTGATGGCCAGATCTGGCCACATTTGGTCCTCAACGACGGCCAAAGATATGACTGTCGTTGACGACCAACGACGGCCAAAGATCTGAATTTTCTGGCCAGATTCACGGTGGATCTAGTCAAAAAATGCTAGATCGACTCATTACCTTCCAGATCCAGCTGGTAGTATACCATTACACTAGATTCCAGTCACCTTTCGATGGTGGTGGCTGGAATCTAGCAAATGTGGGTGGGTGGAGGTGTTTTTGTCAATTTCTAATTTTTTTTTTGTTGGGGGTGTTTAGTTAAATTAACAAATATAGAGGGTTTAAATAATTGAATATAATATAATTGAATTTTCATAATAGAAAACAAATATGTATTTTGGGTAGGATTTCAAAAATCTTACTCAAAATAGAGAAACAAACACACCCTTTTTAATATTCTATATTTTTTAATTTGTTGTTATTCATTAGATTACTAGAACCCTAGAATTGGGAAGGGGTAAAATTTAATAAATAATATTCAAATATTCAAACATCGATAAAATTTAGTAAATATTAAAAAAAAAATACTTAAGGAAATGAATATAATATATATAATTTCAGTGTTATTAATTATTATATGAATAAATATATACAGATGTCAGATTAGATCAAATAGTTAACTATATTTATATAATTCATTTACATATTTTAAAATTATAATATAAATTTTATTTTTATTTAAATTTAAATTGAAATATAATATAGAGTTTTCAATATATGTTATAGATTATGTAATTTCATACTAAAAATCTTTATAAATTACAGATTGTTAGACCACCAAATATTCTGATTAGGCTTAAAAAATGGCATGTGCATCTACCACAGGATTGAGTTTATATCTTATTAAAATAAATAAATTCTTTATTATAATCCTTGAAGCAATTGTAAGAAAATGGTTTTCTTGTTGGTTTGTTTGTTTAGTTCTTGTACTCTATTCCTTGCTCTTTCATTCACCATTTGACACGAGTACAAAATCATAAAGAAAAAGAAAAAGGAAGTACGTATTTATTGGTCTTTATAAATATATATATTGTACACATGTCATATGGAGAGCGAGAAAGTTCAAAAGAGAGTGTTGCTAACACTCCTCTTTCTTAAATTTTTGAAAAAATCTTTGTCTAGAATCGGGTTGCTAGACAAGTCGAGCAGCTCGTGAGCCAGCTCAACTCGACTCATCTGAAGCTCTTTAGGGCTTGACTCGACGGTTGTCAAATCAACTCGACTCGGACTCAGTTTATAAACCGAGTTGAGTTCCACCATAGGGGAACTCAGCTCATAGGCTCGCAAGCTTGGGGTGGCGCACATAAGTAGGGTGCTTTTGTGAGTTTTATAAAGCATGTGGGACTGAACTGTTATATTGCAGTTCAAAAATTAAAAAAAAAAAAGACATATACCCCCAAATCAATTTCCCTCAATTCACAAAACTCTCACAAAAACGAACCCTAAACCCAAACCAAATATGTCCATTGTGAAATCACAAACTCTAAACTGTGTTCTTGCCATTGCCGATCGAAAAAACACTTGGAGGAATGACAACTTCATCCCCCAAAGCTTGAAACCAAGTTTACTCCCCCAAATCGACCCTAACCCTAAACCCCCAAATTGGGAAATCTATCCACCGTGAAAGTAACGACCTTCATCCCGTGTTCTTGCAGTCATCGGTCGGAAATCGACGTAGAGGAAGCACGACTTCATCCCCACAAAGACAAACCCATTTCATCTCCCCCAAATCTGATCACAATGCTTTTATGAATTCGTTGGCTCGTCAGCCAGTTCGAACTTGATCGAGCTCGAGTTCAAACCCCTTTTCTCTGACTCGACAGGCTCGATCCTGTAACAATCGAGCCAGAGCTCAATAAGTCGTAAACTCGAGTCGTCTACAGCCCTAACTCTGGAATATGGTTATGTAAAAATGTTGCATAACAATTGTCATTGAAAAATAAAATAAAAATAAAAATAAGAAGATTAAAATTTTTAGATTTTAATTAGTTGAGGGTGGAAATGTAATTCTAGTAGTTTGTCATTTTACTCGACATTGTCCTCTCTTACAAAAGCTATTGGGTTCGTCACCGATTCTTATCTCAATGACATATAATTACATGTAGTATGACCTTTCAAGGTTTGATCTAGCAGCAGGGAACTCGCCCAGCCTTGACAATGTCCCAAGTTTAAGTCTCTACCACAGCGAGACAATGCTAAGGTTGAATGATTTCGTTGTCACTAGGTTTTGGCTATTAGGGTTAGATTTAGGTTTATTTGATCTATAGGGTAAGCGGTGGCGACGGATGATGCGGGTCATGATTGGGTATATAGTGGGATTGGCGGGAAAAAAGACAGTTTTGGTGGAAGCAATGAGCGAACAATGATTGAGAGCGATGGCGGAGCAGTGAGTGATTGATTATAATCTTTAATTTTCTAATATTTTTATTTTTTATTTTTATGGATTCATATTCATATTCGGGTTTGTTTCGCTGAAACTCACGATATTGACAAACAGCAGGGGATTTTACGTAATTCCTAATGCCTGAGGAGATTTTCAATGTTTCACCGAACCTTCAGGGTTGAAAAGGATATGTGTTTAGAATCTTATAAAATCTCTAAAAGACTCTTTATATGATCCAATCTCTTTATTATAAAGAGTTTATCTATAAAAATAAAAAAAACCTAACAGACTCTTTATCTTTAAAATATAAATTAGAGAATAAATTTAATTTTCTATATTTAGAGAGTCAAATTTCACTCTTTATCCTAATTTTAATTAATAAACTTAAAGTTCTTTTGTATTTTATTTATTAATTCTCTCTCCTATTAAGTTTCTTTCTTAAAAATAAAGAGTATCTTTTTAAATTTAAAGAGATTATTAGATTTAAATAAAAATTATGTTCTTTATATTATAAAATTAATAAAGATACTCTTTATTTATATGAAAGATGCTCTTCAAAATAAAGAACACAATTGAAGATGCTCTTAATTTTTAAATATAAATAATACAATTTTTATTCAAATCCAATAGACTCTTTAAATTTAATGAAGATGCTTTTATTTTAAAGAAAAAGACTTAATGAGAAAAAGAATTAACAAATAAAATGCATAAGAACTTGTAGTTTATTAAGTAAAATTAAGATAGAGAGTAAAATTTAACTCTCTAAATGTGGAGAGCCAAACTCACTCTTTAATTTATATTTTAAAAATAAAGAGTCTGTTAGACTCTTATTTTTATGGATACTCTTTATAATAAAGAGTTTGAGTCATATAAAAAATCATTTGAAGATACTCTTAAAACATCTCTAAAAACTCTTACCCAATATTTATACCACTCTTTTACACCATATTCATTACATTATAATGTGACATATATTATAACCACATAAATTTTTAATTATTTTAAATTTTTAATATTATAATAAAATTTATGTAATTATAATATATATCACACCATGATATAATGAAAATGATGTAAAAAAATAATGTAAATATATCATTACTCAACTCTTTATTATAAAAAATCTATCTATAAAAACAGAGATCAACACTCTTTATCTTTAAAATATTTAAAATATAAATTAAAAAATAAATTTAACTACCTCTATTAAAAAAGTTAAATTTTACTTTGTACTCTAATTTTAATTAATAAATTATAAATTTTTATAAATTTTATTTATTAATTCTTCCTCTCATTAGATCTTTCTTCTTAAAAATAAAAAATACTCTTATTAAATTTAAAAAATCTATTAAATTTAAATAAAAATTATATTTTTTATATTTAAAAATGAATAAAGATACGCTTTATTCAAAATAAAGTTCACCATCAGATATGCCATACACATATTAAAAAAATAATAATAATAATAATCTAAAATTTTATAGGGATCTTTAAACCTCACCTCCCCACACTCCTCAGGCACCAGTAAGGCAGTAATGCTGCAAAACACTCCTCATGTTTGACCGAAAGCCTTTGTTGCTCGCCGACTACTTCTAGGCAAGCAACGTGGAGGTTCCCTGTTGCTCGCCCAAGCGAGGACCACTGGCCCCTGGCTCGCCCAATCTCTATATGAATTTAATTTCAGGTTCCAAATAAGAGTAAAGCATAAATTCAAGAAAAAGCTCTTGTAATGTTACGCGAGAGATACAGAGTGGACTCTGAAGACAACATATCAGTTAAGAGAAATTCCTATAAACAAAACACAAGGGGACGATAGCCCCATATTTTTACAATTCAACCAACTCAAAACATCAAAAAATTACATCAACTTTAAAAAGAGAACACTATTATTTCTTCACTTCAAAAGACACAACCACAAAATGCTCTCTCTCAAACGCCTTTCAAAACTCTGCATGTTTTTAGTCCTCAACCATCTCCTCATCATCTTCAATCTCCTCAATCTTCATCTTCTTCACTGCCTGAGCAGCATCACTTCTCGGTCCATTCGGGATTTGGATCAATACATCAGATTTTTGTCCAGTGGCTGCATTGACGAATCCTCCGTTTTTATCCACCTGGTACACCAAATCATCCCCATGTGGGCCTGCATCAATGTATACCGTCGAGTTCTCATCAATCTCCTCCCTCAGTAGCATTCTTGATAGCTCCGTCACCACCTTCTTTTCAAGCCATCTCCTGATAGGCCTAGCACCATAAACCTGAGACAAGAAATCACATTGTAAGTTTTTATGGAGACCTAAGTAAACAAGAAAGAAAAACGAATACCTGTATATTACACTTACTGGATCATAGCTCTCGGCCAATACAATATCCAATGCAGCATCCGTAACAGCCAAAGCTACACCCCTTTCGGCAAGGCGGATCGCGACATCCTTCATTTGGAGCCTAGCAACTTTCCTCAATTGGTCATGAGAGAGAGGATCAAAAACTACAATTTCGTCGAGCCGATTCAGAAGCTCTGGCCTGAAATGCTTCCTCACCTGTTGAACAACATATATTTATTTCAGTACTTGAACCTCCCGAAGGAAATAAAAAACAGAAAACAAAAGACAGGAATATATATTTTGCAGAAGTAAACAAGTGTAGGCCGTTTAGTTTACCTCTTGCATAACTCGATCGCGGGCAACTTGCATTGACACCTTGCCCATTAGTCCCGATAAGAGGTGCTCAGCTCCCAGGTTTGAAGTCATGATGATCACTGTATTTCGGAAATCAACAGTGCGGCCTTGACCATCTGTTAATCTTCCATCATCCAGAACTTGAAGAAGAGTATTAAACACAGCTATGTGCGCTTTCTCCACTTCATCAAACAGTACAACACTATAAGGCCTCCGCCTCACAGCTTCTGTAAGTTGTCCGCCTTCTTCATGTCCGACATACCTGAAACATATAAGAATGTGTGAGATGCTGATATTGTGACACCGAAATTATAGAAATTATAGATATGAACCGTAGGCTAAATGCAAATAAGCACTTACCCAGGTGGCGCACCAATTAGCCGTGATACAGAGTGCTGTTCCATGTACTCTGACATGTCGATTCTCACCAGAAGGTTTTCGTCATCAAAGAGTTGCTCGGCAAGCGCCTTAGCAAGCTCAGTTTTACCAACACCAGTTGGACCCAAGAAGAGGAATGAGCCAGTAGGTTGTTGTGGCCTACCAAGTCCTGCCCTTGACCTCAACACAGCCTCAGCAACCGCATTAACTGCATCATCTTGTCCGACCACTCTCTTGTGCAACCTCTCAGCTAGCCCAATTAACCTCTCTTTATCATTCTGGCCAAGCCTTGTAACAGGAATGCCAGTCCAGCGGCTCACCACCTCAGCGATGTGTTCTGGTCCAACAGTCTCAGTCAGCATTACGTTTTCATCTGTGTTTCCATTAGTGTTTCCTTCAAGCTGTGCTATGGCAGATTCCACTTCTTGAATTGCCCCATATCTCAAATCAGCAGCTCTGGCCAAATCATATCTTCTTTCAGCCTCTTGCAGTGCAAAGAGGAGCTCTTCCTTCTTTTGCTTAAGCCGCCTTATCTCATCAATCCTTTCCTTCTCTTTTCTATACTTCATCATTAGTGGTTGAAGCTTGTCCCTCAGATCATCAAGTTCTTTCCGGACCTGAAAAAGTAACAGGTAGTTAGATACCACATCAAAAGAGAGTGGTTAATAAAAAAAATTGCAACTTTTTTCCATGTATTCTTTCAATTCAAATACTTACTTCAACAAGACGGGCTTTGCTAGCTTTATCTTTCTCCTTTTCTAGAGCATGAAGTTCAACTTCCAATTGCATTCTCTTCCTCTCAAGATTGTCTATTTCCTCAGGTTGACTATCAAGCTGCACCCTCACATTGGCACAGGCTTCATCAACCAAATCAATTGCTTTATCAGGGAGATGACGTCCTGGATTCAAAAGACATTATATGTTAGCATAACCAACATTTCATATTAAGAAAAGAAAAACTGAATAACTATCACAGAATCAGTATAAGTCAAAGAGAATTTGACATACCAGTAATGTAACGAGCTGATAGCTGTGCGGCAACAACAAGAGCACGATCCTGAATGCGGACACCATGGTGACCCTCATACCTTTCTTTCAATCCTCTAAGGATGCTAATAGTATCAGGGACACTAGGCTCGGCCACATAAACTTGTTGAAACCTTCTCTCAAACGCAGCATCTTTCTCCACATACTTCCTATACTCCTCAAGTGTGGTAGCACCAATGCACCGAAGCTGGCCTCTTGCAAGCATGGGCTTGAAGAGGTTAGCAGCATCCATTGATCCCTCAGTTCGACCAGCTCCAAGTACAAGGTGAATTTCATCAATAAACAAAATCACTTTGCCCGCAGCTTCCTCCACCTCTTTCAAGACAGCTTTCAACCTCTCCTCAAATTCTCCCCTGTACTTTGCACCCGCAACCAGAGCACCCATATCCAACGCAATAAGCCTCACATCAGCAAGATTACTAGGAACATCTCCTCGTACAATTCTCTGAGCTAACCCTTCGACCACAGCAGTTTTACCAACTCCAGGCTCTCCAATGAGGACCGGATTGTTCTTAGTCCTCCTTGAGAGGATTCTAACGACCCTCCTAATTTCTTCATCTCGGCCAATGACTGGATCAAGCTTTCCTGCTTGTTCAACAAGGTCTCTCCCATAAGTCTTCAAAGCTTGAAATGTAGTGTCCCCAGAAGCACTCTCCACCTTCTTGCCTTCCTTCCCACGAAGTTTCTCCACCTCAGATTTCACTCTTGCCGTGGCAACCCCAGCTTCCTTTAACAAGTCTCCAATCTGAGAATCCTCCAGAAGTCCTAGAATTAACTGATCAACAGCAAGATGGGTGTCACCACGAGACTTTTGTGCTGCTTGGGCCCGTCTAATTACTTTGATAAGAGTAGTACTGGCCGGAATTTCATCAGGCGGTGGGGTTTGAGAAGGGAGTTTCTTCATGGCTTGATTGAACACTCTTCCTGCAGACTGAGCAGCATTTTCACCGCCAGCGTTGCTAATCGCTTGAGAGAAAATGCCACTGGGTTCAGATAATAAAGCGACTGCAAGGTGAAGAGGAGTGAACTGTGCATGACCAGCACTCATTGCTAGTTCATGCGCCCCGGCAATGGCTTCATTTGTCTTGTGGGTGAACTTATCAGGATTCATTGGCTCTTCTTCTAAAGTATCTACAAATACTGCAACAAAAATACAAAGAACATTAGAACAATAATCTCAACAGAGTGAGAATGTCATCATACATTTATGAAAATAACCATTTCTACAAGCTAGATCAAATCATATTAACCTTTGCAAAGAAACAACAGCGCCAATACAATTAAGTTTCTTTCAAACCAAAATAATTTTCAGACCAAAACAAGTTCAAAGAAAAGAGTATTCCAGTGATGATTATAACATCAGCCAGTCATTCAATAACCTTATGCAAATTTTAACAGAAAATAAAAAGATTTTGTCAAAGGAAAAAGAAAAAACTTCCCAAACAGACCAAAATTTATAAAAATTCATTCAATACAAACAAAATGTAACCGTTTTCAACTAATGAACGAACGCCATTCATCAATTACACATACCCACCAANAGATGTCCACACACATGAAAAATCGTTTGTTCTCTTACAATTTGTTAAGCAAAGTGGTTGCTTAGCAGCTACGTTTTCATCAGCAAGTGGGTAATTAAGTAGATGGGGGATAACGCAAAGTTTGCTTCTGCAGCAATGACTGGAAGCAGCAGGGCACCCACCATCCATCACAATTCACACAAAATATCTCCAATAACATGTTGTATGAGCTTAAGTATGAAAATCAAATAAAAATCTGAAGGGAAAATGTTGTCTTTTCCTGGATGTTAATGGAAAAGATCTAATTTCATTTCTTTTGTAATAATAATGTTTCCCACTAACGCAGGCATGGACAAAAACTTATGATAGCTGCATAAAGGCTACGCCAAGCGAGGCTGTCACTCCTATGGACTCCACTTAAGAGTTTGTTTCTTTGAGTCTAATTTGTTGGCTTGCTGCCCACAAAAACACGTATCTTTTCTAGCTGAGTAAACGACTTTTTCCCACCCAAGCTGTCCTTTAATGACCTTTTTTTTCATTCAAAAAATTTTAAAATATCATTTTTTCATCCAAAGTTAATATTATGTTATTATCTAAAACCAATTCTGGCGACAAAAATTTTCTCCATCACCACCATTTGAACCTCCGGTCTCCTCTCTACAAAACTTTTTTCACTTCGACACCTGATTTCTCACCGATTGTCGGGCACTGCAAAGATAGGGTTTATTATTTTTAGTTGATTTTCGGCTAATTCTGATAACAAATATTAAATCGGTTACCATTATTCGATCCACTTACCTCTACTCAACAAAACCTCTCTTACTTTGCCTCCTGATAACTTGCCGAACACCGGCTGAGAAAGTGAAGTATATTTTGAGTATTAATAGAATATAAACTTTGGGTGAACATATGGTATTTTGAAGCCTTTTGGGTGGAAAATGTCATTAAAGCAAACCTTGGGTGGAAAAAGTGAAAAAAGTGAAAAGTCGTTTACTCTTTCTAGATGAGGAAATTATCTAAACCCCCTGATTATAACTCTTTTGAACCCCTCTAGTATTGGAAATAGTTCTCTACCCCCTTCCGTTCGTCAAAGTTAATGAACTCTGTTATCTGACAAACCTAAACTAGTTAAATTCCTTATTTATGCCTCATTCAAAAATAAAATGAAATTAGTCGATTAATTATTAATTACGACTTGTTTAAATTTATAAAAAATAAATAAGAATTCCAAAAAATATCAACAAACCCACACATTAACCCTAAAATCATAATCAAAATCAAATTATCTAATCCCAAACCTCAAATCAACCGACAACCCAAAAGATCCAATCACATTAAAAACTTAAACCTAAAATCTAATCATCCACAAACTCTAATAAAAAAAATCCAATACCTTGATACACTCACATTCTCACCACAATGCCCACTATGCAGCCATGGCAGCCACTATTCAAGGCCCCAAAGCCAGGCACAAGGCTGCTAGGCTTAAGACTAGACGATGCTGCCACGGAGTAGGCGCCACCATGGCCAGACGTTGTTGCCACGGAGCAGCTGCTGCCAGGACGCAGTCGATGTTATTGCCAAACGCGCCGACACTGACAGGACCATCCACAGTAGCTGCCAAACCAAGAGTCCACCTCCAAATTTTGCTCCATTCACCCTTTGACACAACCCAAATAAAAACAAAAAAACAAAATCAATGATTTTCAGTGGAGGATGTGATATTTGTTTTGCTTATGATGTTAGATTAATTCAATGGTGATGATTTGTTATATTTTTCATATTTTTCCCTTTTGCAGTTACTGCTTTAGCCTTCACTTAATTTAATGCAAAGGTCTTAACGTTTTACTTACGATAGGGGGTTGAGAGTTATTTCCAATGTCATAGGGAGCTTATGTATTAGCGTGTACCTTAGGGGGTTTAGTGTAATTGGTTCTTTCTGGCTAGCATCTAAAATCCCCTCTATTAATTTGATTCATCCGAATCACTATTTTTTTTTTAATATTGGAGTATTTATGTCAGTTTATGCGTGTTTCAACTAATCTCCCGTAACTCTGAAACTACTGATTGGGTAAGAACACCCCGGCTGGCAGTTAAAATGCACACATCTATTGATTCATGCTTTTTTCTTCTAATTTTTTTGTTCACATTAGGATTCCAGTTAACAGCAGCCGAGCTTATAGTTTACAGTGCAAATTATAGGCTTGATGCAGACGTGCAATGCAGTTT
The DNA here is from genome assembly GCF_008641045.1 of Pistacia vera. NCBI lineage: Eukaryota > Viridiplantae > Streptophyta > Magnoliopsida > Sapindales > Anacardiaceae > Pistacia > Pistacia vera. The sequence continues at coordinate 1,270,361 of NW_022196095.1, forward strand.
CAACCATTCAATCTGATTATTGAATTGACCGGTTAAGGACCACAATTGGTGATTGGAAATATACTATTTATTTTGCTTTTATTGAAAGTATACTAGAAAAAGTTAAACATAGTTGGCCTCATTCATGTGGTGTTAAATCAACCGGACTTCAGAAGAGGCCTCAATTGATGTTTGATGATGTTCTGTTCTAATCTAAAGGTTGATATAACCATTTTTAATCATCCACTCCAGGCTCCAATGATTGTTTACATTTTTTAGAGTCCAATAAGCCCAACCAAAACTTGCTCTTCCATACACCCCTAGTTGGGCCTTGGCAAATCTTTGGTAATCCTCTTTTGTTGCTCCTTTGACTTGCCATTCAGCAACCCATTCACCTGAAATCAAATAATCAGAATAAATAAAACAAGCAAATTATAGGCATAGCTAAAATGAAAAAATTTCTCAGTGTTGAGACTTACCGACAAAAGTAAGAGGTCCATTTGATGTAGTGATTTGATTCAACTGTGCGGTTCTATTTGTGTGGATGAAATCTATGTTTTGTTGCACGGTCATGTCATCAAAGACATCCCAAAAGAGATTGTAATAATGAACATCAATCACAGTTCTAGTTAAGCCATTTGTTAGAGGGAATAGCTCAGTAGGATCAGATGCTCCCAGCCGATTTGACATCACAACGTAAGCCGTAGAAGAGTGTTTGCGTACAGCATTATAACCAGCCTTGTAGTATTCGTTAAGCATATCCAGAGTTGCTCCTGGTGCGAGAGGCTCGTTTAGAAGCTCAACCGCATAAAGGCTAGGACTCTTTGCATACCTATATGTGTCCACTCAGTGAGTACAAAAACATTACAATATGTACAATTTTACGAAATTATTAATTCAACCTTGCAGTTAGGAAGTCTATAACAGAAACAGACTTCTGTATGGTTTCGTCCGTTAAGCCCCATTCCTGAAAGCCATCTCTGGAAGCGCTGTGTTCATAACCATTTTGTGAGCCAGGTGCCGCATGTAGATCAATTATGATCTTCACTCCGTACTTCCTGAAAGGCACAATCAACATCATAGGCTTAGCCTGTGTGCAAGTAGCAGAAATGTTAGTTGGAATGCAAAATATATATCCATACTGCGCCCAAGTGAAGGCTTTGTCTAATGCTTGCAAAGATCCTCCAACATAAGGCTTCGGCGGCGTTGGATCGCTAGCTATCCACCAACCAACGGGTATTCTCACAGCATTAAGTCCATTTCCTGCTATGAACTTAAAATCGTCTTCAACTATGTATGTGCTCCAATGCTCCTGCGACATATATTACCATAAGTAACATCTTTTAAGAATTTAATCTGACGTGAATTAAGTTGTGTGTATATCCTTACTCTCATAATTTGTGGGGCTTTGTTTGGTCCATAACCATTTGTCACTTGAAACTCTCCCTGCAGTGTCTCAGCAATTGTCATCACAAATACTGAGGGATCATCATCACCCCATCCACCCCCACCAGGGTGGTCCGCAGTCACCAACTCCTCTGTTTTCACCTGAAATCCCAAAAATCGTTAATAGGCAAATTGCCAGTTGCGTTCTGAGAAGCTAATAAGCTACCATACACTGGAAACATAATATAATGTCTATCTATTATTATATCAACTGAATGAAATCTTCCTCGAGCCTATGATTGTTCATGTTTTGTGATATGATTTGATTAAAACCTAAACAATTGCAAATAGTACTTTATAAAAGTCAAATGTTTATATTTCATGTATCTGTATTAAAAGTTTACTGTGTGCATATACAATACAGATTTAACATGATAATTGATAAGGGCTAGAACTTTCATTTATGACCATAAGAAGAAGGTAAATCACCTGTAAGAAGAACCCATTTGGTGCTTTGATTCGAACACGGCTCACATCATCAGAGTTTTTCACAATCTCAAACATCTCCGAGCCGCCAGGCGTGTTGGATACAGCTACTAAGTCAATCCCTTTCCCATTGGCGTCAAGTCCGATGAATCGTTTATCAAAGACCCTAAAATTGAAAGTGGTCTCATTGATTCTCCACAACTATACACAAAACAAGGAACAATATATGTCTCAGTGAACTTGCACGGTTTACTTAAAGTTTCATGAAAATTCATGGCAAATAAAAGCATATTACTCTAAACGTTTCCCAGCCCGAGGCAGCCGTCCGGTTCGCAACTATGATTGTTCCTCCACCTAACTCAGCACATAAATATTTCCCAACTGTTACCGACTTAAACTGAAGAGCTGTTCCATCCTGATAAACATAAACATAAACAAAACTAAAGTTAATCAAGTTTCATGAATATTACCGATAGACCATAAATAAGAACCTGTCTGAAGTGCAATTAGTTCAGCATTATACGAACCAGGAAGTCTTTATTGGGGATGCCATCAAAAAGAGAAGGTTTAATCCAGCCTTCAGTCACCAGCCAACCTCCAAGATTAACTGCTTTCGTTTTTAATGTGGGGTTTAGGTTTACCCTTCCATAACAAAATGATACCATGAAGAATAAGAAACATATACTAAGCAACTGCTTTGTTGAGTAGATAGCCATTTGCTGATGTATTAAACTCTCAGTTGTAGGCCTCCATATGGATATCATACATACATTATATATACAAGGTGCTCAAAGAGTTGGAGTGAGTCGACATCTACAAGACTTTGACCAATCAGAATAGTTGAAACTTGAAAGTTCGCTAATTATTTTGATGTCTTCTTAGAATCTTTACCATATAGTTTCATATCATTGTGTATTCTAGCTAGGCAAAGAATTAGTTTTCTAATGCAGCTTATCTTGATTATCCCGCAACTCCATTGAGAAAAATATCCATTAACTGCTGGTCAATAGCTTAATTGTGAACCTAGAATGCTCATCATAAACCATATAGTTGAGACTGTATGGTTTATATGATTTAACACTGAAGTTGCCTATGGAGTACCAAATGGAGGCTACATCATTTGTCACAAAATTGTATTGCGTTGACATTTGTGTGATGTGGTATGTCAAACTCCACTTTTTGTATTAAATTTAAATGCATGAATCCGTCTTTAGGTGGACTTGGAAACTGCTATTCAAATCTTAGGAAATGGTTTGAGATTTGATTTCCAACCTTACGAACAACATCTTAATCAAGCCGCAAATCAAGAATTGTTCACTAGTTAATTAAATTCTATATAGAAGAAAATGACAAAGAATGCGTAGAGTTTGAAGGAATTGAAAAGTTCTTAGAATTATATTTTGATTAAAGCCGGTGAAATTGTTCTTAGGCCTACCTCTGATAACAAATGCCAAGTTGGATGCTCTTTCTGCTATATCTATATACAAGATAGCTAGAGCGATGGAACTCTTATATTAATATGGTCAATAAGAAGAAATGTACATAAAAATATTTGTCAGTTGACCGATCACGATATGATATATGAATCAACTAAGCAATAATTAAAGATTAATTTAGAGTCATGTAAAGAAAGAAGCAATGGATTTGTAACTAGAAAAAGGGCCAAAAAAGCGCAAATGGATGGATTCCTGGTGTTAATGGAGACACAACTCAGTGGGAACATTATGGGATAATATAAATGTGTGGTCCACTGCAATTCAAGTGGATTAGTTCATTTATCATTCCGGTTTTGAAAATATACAACTTATGGTAAAAATCTTATGAGAGTGTACAATTGATAATCAGGAATAAGTTGATGAATAGTTGAGTATTTGACCTTTGATATTCAATGCATAACTTTGACTTCAGCGTTCCAATTTAGACTTGTACAAAGAATAGAGTCGAATGCGAAGGTCCTTGACATAAAGATTTGAAAAACTTGCGCCAATGAAAGCGGTTGACACCGACTATAGGATTGAAGTTAAATAACACAAGCCCTCGGGTGCTGCCTTTGCTATCGCCCCAATAAGTCATCATCATGTGCCGTGTTTCCATTACAAACTTATTATTCAGTATGGACCAATTAATATTAAGTTCTTAACAGAAAAATGCACCAAGAAAATAATGAGCATTAATCAAGTACCAATTTGTAGAAAAATAATGTACATTAATCAAGCACCCATTTCAGCTCGGCTTAACCCCGAGGCAGGTAAGCCCCCCAAAAAAAGGATAAAAAATAGGGCCTAAAATTATTTTTTAAAGTATTTTTTAATATATTTATAATTTTTCAATTCTCATCAATCCCATCATGTGCTCGCCTATGCCTATCTTTAGCCAAAATTATTTTTTTAGAAGTTTTTTAATATATTTATAATTTCTCAATTCCCATCAATCCCACCGTATGTCCAATCAACCATGCCTATCTCTAAACATGAAACACAATTGGCGGCTTATTTTTCCGTTGAAAATTAAAACACCTTCACGCAACTCTCCAACTCTCAAATGTCAAATCACATCTCTTCTCTCCCCCAAATTTGAATAACAATCTCTTATATAAACCTCATTTCACTTAAAGTTTCCCCATCTTTTACTCTTATTATTCTCAACTCAGTTTACTCTCTTGTCTCTCCTTTCTCATCTCTATTATGTAAATTTATCAAGTGAATGTGATTTACATTATTATTTTTATGCAAGGTAATATTAAGAGTTTTAAATCATTTTACTCTTAGCATTCTCAACTGACTTTACTTTATATTTGATCAAGTGAATGAGTGATTTACATTATTATTTTTATGTAGGGTAATAATATAAGATTTTTTAGTATTAGCACAGCAAAAAGCAAAACCAGGAGCATAAATCAGGTGCTAAAGTCCCTTCTTAATTTTTATTTTAGCAAAATAATATTAAGAGCTCTAAATTATTTATTCTTTGAATATAGATGTCTACTAGGAAGTGTAAATCTGGATTTGAAAAACGTAAGAAAAAAAAAAAAAAGAATAGAAGAACTAATTCAATCCCAAAAAGGTGCACTTGATAAATTTGTTATAAATACAAAACACCAAATGCTAGAAAAACCAAATGAAGACTTAAATGAAAAATCAATTGAAAATTGTGAAGAAATTTTTAAAGATAACAATTCAAATTCATCAAATACTAGTGAAGAGTATCATGAAAATTTAGAAAAAGAAATTTCATTCGACAAAAATAAAAATATTAATGATAAAGATGAAACAACTATTAAAAATATTTATGATCCGGTACAATGGAATAATTTAGACACAAACTTATGTGATTTATTAGTTGAGAAAGGTCCAATTAGACAAGTTTTAGATTTTCTAAGAGATTAAAATTCTAAACGCTTTTCTACAATTCATTATATTCGAAAATTACCAAATAGGGAAAAACATGATAGAAAATGTCTAGTATATTCAAAAAAATTAAATTAAATATTTTGTTTTTGTTGTAAATTATTTAGTTTAAAAGCAAATACAATTCAATTAGCAAATGAAGGGTGTGAAGATTGGAAAAATCTTAGTGCCAAGCTTAAAAGTTATGAAACAAACAATGAACATACTATAAATATGAACATTTGGGTTGATATTGAGATGAGATTGCTTAAAAACAAAACAATTGATAAATATTTACCAGAGAAAATAAATAAAGAGAAAGAGCATTGGGAGAATGTACTATTAAGAATTACAGCGGTTGTAAAAAATCTTTCAAAAAATAATTTGGCATTTTGTGGTACAAATGAGATGATTTATTAAGAAAATAATGGAATTTTTTTGAGTTTAATTGAAATGATTGCTGAGTTTGATCCAATAATGCAAGAACACCTTAGACGTATTCAAAATGGAGAAATTCACACTCATTATCTTGGTCACAATATACAAAATGAGCTGATAAATGTTTTAGCATTGGAAATAAGAAATACCATTATTAAAAAAAAAATCAAAGAATCAAAATATTTTTTCGTTATACTTGATTGTACCCCAAATACAAGTCATCAAGAACAAATTTCACTTATATTAAGATGTGTAGATATTTCAACAAGTCCAATAATAATAGAAGAGTATTTTATAGATTTTATAAAAGTGGATGATATTTGTGGTCAAGGCCTTTTTAATGTTCTTACAAGTATATTAAAAAATCTTGAACTTGATATAAATAATGTGAGAGGACAAGGTTATGATAATGGGTCTAACATGAAAGGTAAACATCAAGGTGTGCAAAAAAGATTATTGTATATAAATTCTAGAGCATTTTATACACCATCTAGTTGTCACAGTTTTAATTTAGTTTTTTGTGATATGGTTAATTCATGTGCTAATGCTATTACATTTTTTGGAGTGACACAACGTATATACTCATTATTTTCTTCTTCTACAAAACAATGGAAAATTTTGCAAGATCATGTTTCTAATTTGACACTTAAGCCATTATCACAAACACATTGAGAAAGTCGTGTTGAAAGTGTTAAAGTAATAAAATTTCAAGCTCTACAAATAAGAGATGTTTTATATCAATTAGCAGAAACTAGTGAAGATCCTAAAACAAAAAGCAAAGTTATTTCTTTAGTAACATATGAGATTGAAAATTTTGAATTTCTATTAGGCATGAATATTTGGTATGAAATGTTATTTGCTGTTAATACGGTTAGTAAATATTTACAATCTAAAAATATGGACATTGTTGTTACAACAGATCAGTTGAAATGTCTTGTTTCATTTTTTGAAAAATATAAAGAAAATGAGTTTACATCTTCTATGATTTTGCTAAAGAGATTGTAGAGCAAATAAATATAGAACCAAATTTCATGAAAAACATACAATAAAGAGAAAAAAACAATTTGATGAGAATAAAAACGAAGAGATGAAATTGTCTGCTGAAGAGTCTTTTAGAATAATTTCACATATTTAGTTGATCATGCAATTTCCTCACTTCAAAATAGGTTTGAACAATTTGAAATGGATAAAGCTATTTGTACAAACTCTTTGTACAAAAAGAGTCAGTACAAAGTGACGTGACACATTATGTGAGTGCCACGTGACATAAGGGTCCACATAACATTAATGTGACATTAAGTTATGTGGATCCCAATGCCATATAGCATGCTTTGTGACATGCCACGTCAATTTTTACAAACTCTCTTTATATAAGAGTTTGTACAAATATCATTACTCATTTGAAATATATAATAATAATTTTAGTTTCATTTATAATATAAAACATTTAAAATTGTTTGATGATGATAGTTTGCAGAAACATTGTTTAAATCTTGAAAACTTTTTAAAACGTGACATGCTCTCTGATATTGATGGTTTAGATTTATATTTAGAATTGAAAGTTTTAAAAGAAATTATAAACGTGGAAATTTAAACACCACTTGAGATACTAGATTTTATAAAAAATGTGATTTCTTTTCCAAATGCATGGATAGCTTATAGAATACTGTTGACTATTCCTGTTACTATGGCTTCAACAGAAAGAAGTTTTTCAAAATTAAAGTTAATAAAATGCTATTTGCCTTCAACTAAGCAATAATTAAAGATTAATTTAGAGTCATGTAAAGAAAGAAGCAATGGATTTGTAACTAGAAAAAGGGCCAAAAAAGCGCAAATGGATGGATTCCTGGTGTTAATGGAGACACAACTCAATTGGAACATTATGGGATAATATAAATGTGTGGTCCACTGCAATTCAAGTGGATTAGTTCATTTATCATTCTGGTTTTGAAAATATACAACTTATGGTAAAAATCTTATGAGAGTGTACAATTGATAATCAGGAATAAGTTGATGAATAGTTGAGTATTTGACCTTTGATATTCAATGCATAACTTTGACTTCAGCGTTCCAATTTAGACTTGTACAAAGCATAGAGTCGAATGTGAAGGTCCTTGACAAAAAGATTTGAAAAACTTGCGCCAATGAAAGCGGTTGACACCGACTATAGGATTGAAGTTAAATAACACAAGCCCTCGGGTCCTGCCTATGCTATCGCCCCAATAAGTCATCATCATGTGCCGTGTTTCCATTACAATTTTACTATTCAGTATGCACCAATTAATATTAAGTTCTTAACAGAAAAATGCACCAAGAAAATAATGAACATTAATCAAGTACCCATTTGTAAATATAATGAGTTAGTTAACATAAATTCTGTTGCACGCCAAATTCACACTCATTTTCTCTGGCCTACAGTCGATCCTTCCTCACCTTACTCGCTTTCGTCAGTTTTTCTTTCTCTCCCATGTGAGCCTGGCCACATCAGCCACTCAACCCAGCCGTAGTAACAACTAACAACGTGCGCGCTCATCTATTATTAATGACTAAGAACAAGAATTCGTTAAGCAATTAATCTTAAGTTCTTAACCAAAAAAGGCGCAAGGAAATTAAAGAACATTAATCAAGTGGCCATTTGTAAATATAATGAGTTAGTAGACATAAATTCTATCACACGCCAAATTCACACTCATTTACGCTGGCCTACAGTTGATCCTTCCTCACCTTACTCGCTTTCATCAATTTTTATCTCTCCCATGTGAGCCTGGCCACATCAGCCAATCGCCCCAGTTATAATAAAAACTAACAACGTGCGCGCTCATCTATTATTAATGACTAAGAAAAAGAATTCGTTAAGCAATTAATCTTAAGTTCTTAACCAAAAAAGGCAAAATGAAATTAATAAACATTAATCAAGTGCCCATTTGTAAATATAATGAGTTAGTAGACATCAATTCTGTCACACGCCAAATTCAAACTCATTTACGCTGGCCTACAGCTGATCCTTCCTCACCTTACTCGATATCATCAATTTCTCTCTCTCTCCCATGTGAGCCTAGCCACATCAACCACTCGTCCCAGTTATAGTAACAACTAACAACGTGCGAGCTCATATATTATTAATGACTAAGAACAAAAATTCGTTAAGCAATTAATCTTAAGTTCTTAACCTAAAAAGGCACCAAGAAATTAATGAACATTAATCAAGTGCCCATTTGTAAATATAATGAGTTAGTTAACATAAATTCTGTCACACGCCAAATTTACACTCATTTACGCTGATCCTTCCTCACCTTACTCGTTTTCATAAATTTTTCTCCTTCTCCCATGTGAGCCTGGCCACATCAGCTACTCACCCCAGTTATAGTAACAACTAACAACATGCATGCTCGTCTGTTATTAATGACTAAGAACAAGAATTCGTTAAGCAAATAATCTTAAGTTCTTAACCGAAAAGGCAACAAGAAATTAATGAACATTAATCAATGCCCATTTGTAAATATAATGAGTTAGTTAACATAAATTTTGTCACATGCATCACCGACATCAAAGTCACACTCATTTACGCTGGCCTACTGTTGATCCCTCCTCACCTTACTCGCTTTCATCAATTTTTCTCTCTCCCATGTGAGTCTGACCACATCAACCACTCACCCTAGTTATAGTAAAAACTAACAATGTACGCGCTCATCTATTATTAATGACTAAGAAAAAGAATTCGTTAAGCAATTAATCTTAAGTTCTTAACTGAAAAAGGCACTAAGTAATTAATGAACACTAATCAAGTCCCCATTTGTAAATATAATGAGTTAGTCAACATAAATTTCGTCACACACCAAATTCACACTCATTTACACTGGCCTACAACTGATCCCTTCACACCTTGCTCGCTTTCATCAATTTTTCTCTCCCTCCCATGTGAGCCTGGCAACATTAGCCATTCACCCTAGTTATAGTAACAACTAACAACATCTACGCTCATCTATTATTAATGACTAAGAACAAGAATTCGTTAAGCAATTAATCTTAAGCTCTTAACCAAAAAAGGCACCAAGAAATTAATGAACTTTAATCAAGTTCCCATTTGTAAATATAATGAGTTAGTCAACATAAATTCTGTCACACGCCAAATTCACACTCATTTTCGTTGGCCTACAGCTGATCCTTCCTCACCTTACTCGCTTTCATCAAATTTTCTCTCTCTCCCATGTGAGCCTGGCCACATCAGCCACTCACCCCAGTCACAGTAACAACTAAAAATGTGCGCACTCATCTATTATTAATGACTAAGAACAAGAATTCGTTAAGAAATTAATCATAATTTCTTAGCCGAAAAAGACACCAAGAAATTAATGAACATTAATCAAGTGCCCATTTGTAAATATAATGAGTTAGTCAACATAAATTCTGTCACACGCATTATCAGCATCAAATTCACACTCGTTTACGCTGGCCTACAGCTGATCCTTCTGCACCTTACTTGCTTTCATCAACTTTTCTCTCTCTCCCATGTGAGCTTGGCCACATCAGCCACTCACCCCAGTTATGGTAACAACTAACAACGTGCTCGCTCATCTATTATTAATGACTAAGAACAAGAATTAGTTAAGCAATTAATCTTAAGTTGTTAACCGAAAAAGGCACCAAGAAATTAATGAACATTAATCAAGTGCCCATTTGTAAATATAATGAGTTAGTCAACATAAATTCTGTCACACGCATCACCGGCATCAAATTCACATTCATTAACGCTGGCCTACAGTTGATCCTTTCTTACCTTACTCGCTTTCATCAATTTTTCTCTCTCTCCCATGTGAGCCTGGCCACATCAGCCACTCGCCCCAGTTATAGTAACAACTAACAACGTGCGCGCTCATATATTATTAATGACTAAGAACATTAATTTTTTAAGCAATTAATCTTAAGTTCTTAACCGAAAAAGGCACCAAGAAATTAATGAACATTAATCAAGTGCACATTTGTAAATATAATGAGTTAGTCAACATAAATTTTGTCACATGCCAAATTCACACTCATTTACGCTGGCCTATAGCTGATCCTTCCTCACCTTACTCGTTTTCATCAATTTTTCTCCTTCTCCCATGTGAGCCTGGCCACATCAGCCACTCGCCCTAATTATAGTAACAACTAACAACATGCACGCTCATCTGTTATTAATGACTAAGAACAAGAATTCGTTAAGCAATTGATCTTAAGTTCTTAGCCGAAAAAGGCACAAGAAATTAATGAACCTTAATCAAGTGCCCATCTGTAAATATATGGAATTAGTCAACATAAATTCTGTCACACGCATCACCGACATCAAATTCACACTCGTTTACGCTGGCCTACACCTGATCCTTCCTCACCTTACTCGTTTTCATCAATTTTTCTCTCTCTCCCATGTGAGCCTGGCCACATCAGCCACTCGCCCCAGTTATAGTAACAACTAACAACGTATGCGCTCATATATTATTAACGACTAAGAACAAGAATTCGTTAAGCAATTAATCTTAAGTTCTTAACCGAAAAAGGCACCAGGATATTAATGAATATTAATCAAGTGCACATTTGTAAATATAATGAGTTAGTCAAATTAAATTTTGTCACACGCCAAATTCACACTCATTTACGTTGGCCTACATTTGATCCTTCCTCACCTTACTCGCTTTCATCAATTTTTCTCTCTCTCTCTCTCATGTGAGCCTGACCACATCAGCCACTCGCCCCAGTTATAGTAACAACTAACAACGTGCGCTCTCATCTATTATTAATGACCAAGAACAAGAAAATGTTATGCAATAAATCTTAAGTTCTTACCCGAAAAAGGCACCAAGAAATTAATGAACATTAATCAAGTGTCCATTTGTAAATATAATGAGTTAGTCAAGATAAATTCTGTCACACGCATCACCGACATTAAATTCACACTCATTTATGCTGGCCTACAACTGATCCTTCCTCAGCTTACTCGCTTTCATCAATTTTTCTCTTTATCCCATGTGAGCTTTGCGACATTAGCCACTCACCGCTGTTATAGTAACAACTAACAACGTGCACGCTCATATGTTATTAATGACTAAGAACAAGAATTCGTTAAGCAATTAATCTTAAGTTCTTAACCCAAAAAGGCACCAAGAAATTAATCAACATTAATCAAGTGCCCATTTGTAAATATAATGAGTTAGTCAACATAAATTCTGTCACACGCATCACCGGAATCAAATTCACACTCATTTACGCTGGCCTACAACTGATCCTTCCTCACCTTACTCCTTTTCATCAATTTTTTTCTCTCACCCATGTGAGTCTGGCCATATCAGCCACTCACCCCAATTATAGTAACAACTATAAACATGCGCGCTCATCTATTATTAATGACTAAGAACAAGAATTCATTAAGCAATTAATCTTAAGTTGTTAACCGAAAAAGACACCAAGAAATTAATGAACATTAATCACGTGCCCATTTGTAAATATAATGAGTTAGTCAACATAAATTCTATCACACGCATCACCAGCTTCAAATTCACACTCATTTACGCTGGCCTACAACTGATCCTTCCGCACCTTACTCGCTTTCATCAATTTTTCTCTCTCTCCCATGTGAGCCTGGCCACATCAGCCACTCGCCCTAGTTATAGTAACAACTAACAACGTGCGCGCTCATCTATTATTAATGACTAAGAACAAGAATTTTTTAAGCTATTAATCTTAAGTTTTTAACCGAAAAAGGCACCAAGAAATTAATGAACATTAATCAAGTGCACATTTGTAAATATAATGAGTTAGTCAACATAAATTCGGTCACACGCATCACCAGCATCAAATTCACACTCATTTACGCTAGCCTATAGCTGATCCTTCCTCACCTTACTCGTTTTCATCAATTTTTCTCCTTCTCCCATGTGAGCTTGGCCACATCAGCCACTCGCCCCAGTTATAGTAACAACTAACAACGTGCACGCTCATCTGTTATTAATGACTAAGAACAAGAATTCGTTAAGCAATTAATCTTAAGTTCTTAACCCAAAAAGGTAACAAGAAATTAATGAACATTAATCAAGTGCCCATTTGTAAATATAATGAGTTAGTCAACATCAATTCTGTCACACGCCAAATTCACACTCATTTTCACTGGCCTACAGCTGATCCTTCCTCACCTTACTCGCTTTCATCAATTTTTCTTTTTCTCCCATGTGAGCCTGGTCACATCATGTAATATACTATATAGCTAGTAATTCTGTAAGAAATATAAGATAAAATTTACTAGATAACGTTTACAAACATATATACATAATGTAAATCCAAAAATTCTAATTTTTAATTCATAAATATATATTTACACATAACATTGATATACTTTAGTAACATAAGGCAATCTTGAACAGTGCCGCCAAACTCCACCACTTCTTGACGTCCCACCTGATTGCAAATCATCTAGTACCTGCAAAACAGTAAATTAACGAAGTGAGCACTAATTGCTTTGTAAGTAAACCAAACTACACTATTGTTTTTCCTCCGTTACTCATATTCTGATTTTTCTTTTCTCACTTTATTCTTTGATTATACTCTTCATTCTTTTCTGTTTCTCTTTCTCTTATGCTGTAATCTCTTTCTTTTCTTTTATGATTCTCTTTCTTTTATTTCTTCTTTCTAGTTTGCTGATCGGACTAGGTTGATGCATGGATTTGGAACCTTGGCCATGTGAGTGGGTACAGTCCTCATCTACATGCACTACTCACGAACTGTATAAGGACTGTATCTCTCTGCTGTGGCCGCTCACTCGTGGCGGCGTGTATGTAGGTATGCTCTACTGGGTACAGTCCTCATCCACATACACTACTCACAGACTGTACAAATACTATATCTCTCTGCTGATGCCGCTCGCTCGTGGCGACGTGTATGTGGGCATCTCTATCACTCACGGGTTCCCCATCGCAAAAACCTTATATCATAGTATAATATAGAAAGAGAATAGAAAAAGATACTATGCACATTTCAACATGACTTTCCAAGCTATGGAAATTCTACACTTGCATTCTTTAAAAAAAAAAACATACATTTTCCATATATGAACATAGCCTCCATGGTCATTCATTACATCAAATATATATGTTCATACAATCATTAAATAATCACAAAGACCACTCATTCAAACATGCTTCACAACCCTTTAAGCATTATTTTCGTACTTGGAATCAATTATAGATTATTAGACTACAAATAAACTAATAAAGTGGAAGCACTCTGGAGATAGTCATTCTATACATGTCATATTCAAAAAGGCATATCTCTAGTTATACATATTGGATTGCTATAATCTTGGTCTCATTTTAAAGCTTAGAGAAAGGGCTAAAACTTTTATGTTTATGACTCAACCCAGTTCGAAAGATAAGATGCCCAAAAATCACTCAGCAGGTCATGGGTTTGACAGAGCAGCCTTGGTAACATGCCTACTTTAAGGCTTTTCCATACCTATTTACCTCCACTTACTCCCTAACCTTTCCTAACCATTCTACCCTGTGAAAATGGGTTAAAAGATCACTAAAATACATTCAAACTTCAAGTCTTTCCTTTTTCTAACCCTTTCCTCATTAGGGTTTAGCCAACTCATGCATGCAATTTCTCTATGGATTTTCATCAAACACTTCATATGCACATGCAACTACCTTGTTGGCTACACTTCCACAACTCTCTAATTCAACCAAATTGTGAGCCAAAAACTCACTAATTATAGCATCAAACCTGTCTATTTTCACAATTCTCTACAAAAATTTCAACACCAAATCTTCCACAACTTCACCAAATCTTCACATAACTTTACACTACTTCTCATGGCTAGAATTAATACATCAATAAACATAAAAAACAGCCCATATTCTCTTATACCATCACATACAAACATGCAAAAATTCATTCAACACATGTTTTGCTCAAATTAAGTTTCAAAGTAGGTTTACTTACCTTGAATATGTGAGATCACTTCCCTTTTTCTCCAAATCTCTTTCTCTTGGACCTAAATCATATAAAAACCATAAGAATTTAAAACTTTAAAGTTTAATCACACTCCTTTTGCTAGAATTTTACCTTAGGATGCTTGAAGATTGAAAATCTCTAAAACTCCAGACCAAATCCTATGATTTTTCTTTGAAGTTTAGTGAAGAAAATTGAGAGAAAAATGGGGTAGAGTGGCGTGAACAAGGGCTTGGTATGGGTTAGGGTTTCTTCAAATAAAGCCTTATATCAATTAATATAAGCCTGTGTTCCCATTTTGCCCTTGCACTTTCTCTAAAATTCCATCTATGTCCTTTAGTCAATTACCACAATGCCCTCATTTTATTGCATTCTCCATGAAATTCTATCTCTTTTCACTCCCCACAATTTCAACTAATTTTGAGTGAAAAGACCATTTTACCCTTAATGCAAGTTTAAAACATTTTCTTCACATTTTCTCAAAATACTTTAGCAAAAAATCAACTAAAGGTATAAGAGCATAAATTAAATTACGCACCTCCATGTGGGCGTTACACATCAGCCACTCGCCCCAATTATATTAACAACTAACAACATGCGCACTCATCTATTATTAATGACTAAGAACAAGAATTCGTTAAACAATTAATCTTAAGTTCTTAACCTAAGAAGACAGTAAGCAAGAAATTAATGAACATTTATCAAGTGTCCATTTGTAAATATAATGAGTTAGTCAACATAAATTCTGTCACACGCATCACCAGCATCAAATTCACACTCAATTACGTTGGCCTACAGCTGATCCTTCCTCACCTTACTTGCTTTCATCAATTTCTCTCTCTCCCCTATGTGAGCCTGGCCACATCAGCCACTCGCCCTAGTTGTAGTAACAATTAACAATGTCGCACTCATCTATTATTAATGACTAAGAACAAGAATTCGTTAAGCAAATAATCTTAAGTTCTTAACCAAAAAAGGCACCAAGAAATTAATGAACACTAATCAAGTGCCCATTTGTAAATATAATGAGTTAGTCAATATAAATTCTGTCGCACGCCAAATTCACACTCATTTACGTTGGCCTACAACTGATCCTTCCTCACCTTACTCGCTTTCATCAATTTTTTTGTCTCCGCCATGTGAGCCTGGCCACATTAGCCATTCGCCCCAGTTATAGTAACAACTAACAACATGCACACTTATCTATTATTAATGACTAAGAACAAGAATTCGTTAAGCAATTAATCTTAAGTTCATAATTAGGGGCGAGCACTGTTAGCGGGTAATCTCGGAACTTGCGGGTAGAACGAGAATCAGACCCTACCTGGAACCAACATTGTGTGGGTGGGTTTCGGTTCCATTTTTTCTGAACCGACACTGTGCGGCTCTAGTTTTGGTTTCTACATGTGGAAGAATAGGAACCAGAACCTAGAAAAAAGAACCTGCAGCGGGTGTTAGTGTATGTCCTAGGAACCAATCGTGTCGTCAGTTCCAAGGCATTATGTTTTGTATATATATGTTAATGTATATATTTTGTATATACATTTTATCTTATCAATAGAAGAAAGTGTTCTTATTTCACATGTGGTTTATTGCTTCATTTATATATATTTATTACATGTGAAATGTCCGGATGATACAAATCTTTAGAAGATCAAAATCATCAAAATATTCCCTACATAGGTAATATTAATTGGGCAATAATATTACATAGTAGGTATGCTGAATGCCTCCATAGAATATCATGTGATGGTATTAGTTTGGGTGATTATAAAAGTTATATCACTAGGGCACTAACATGGATATGCGGTTAGTGAACTGTTTATCGAATATGGCCATTTATGATGAATCACATGGACATTTAAAATATAGTAAATGATTTATCATAAGATCGTACTAGTGTATTATTAATCCTTAGACCTGAGATATCACGGTTGGATTCTGCATAAACGCATATGACTAGTGTATTATTAATCCTTAGACCTGAGATATCACGGTTGGATTCTGCATAAACGCATATGGTTCATATGGTTTATAAACATGAGGCCAATCATGCCATGTGTTAATAAGCTGATTTGGCCATGTGTTGTTTATGTGTGAGGACAAATGATAGTCAAGATAAGATCCGTTGACTTGGTATAGATTGATATCAAGTTCCTAGACAAATGTCAAGATACATTGGAAAAGGGAAATCTCCGGCCGGGGTATATAAAATGTTACATAAAAGATTGTTTCATGGTGACACGTCCCATATGTATTGAATTAAAATTAAGATAAGGCTTTTGACATACCATGAATCCATTCTTAATTGGGATTAGACAACGGAAGGATTTGATTATACAATGTGTATGATTGTAAAAATGTTTGTTGGAGTATATCTTCATTGTGACTTAGGGGTTATGGAGCATTGCTAGATGCCTACCATAATCAGTGGGAGTTTTGTTCATAAAGAGTTATGACAAAACATATCGAAATAAACTGTGATATTGGGCCCACGGCTAGGCCATAGTGAACCTAAGAGGTCATACATAAAAACTAAGGAGAATGAAGAAATAGCCAAAGAGAGTTGATTATCCAAGGTTGGCTAGCACCTACCAAGGGTAATAAAGTTATTTATATTAATCATTTTCTTTATATTAAATTGGATTTTATAAGGGGTTGTAATTGTAAACAATTAAGGATTAAATTGTTATGTAAACAATTTAAGAGTTAAATTGTTAATTGTGATTAAATGTTAATCCAATGTTATAATTTAAAGAAGTTTAACAACTTCATAACAATTATGGAATTGTTTAAGGAAGTCCAAAACAATTATTGAATTATTTACAAGGATTCCTATATAAAGAAATGATATACCAATTTTTGTGTAGAGATAAAAAAAATCTCTAAGAACCCTGAATCTCTCTCTTGGTCAAATTTCTTCTTCCCTTGGTGTGGATACTCTTTTGCTTAATTTTTCTTGAAATTAAGAGTCTCTAAGGTTGCTAAGGGCTTAAGGTAACGTATTCTACCTTACTTATTTCAATTTGATTGATTTTTTTTTTTAAACTATGACTATACTTGTTATAGTATGATATGCTTGATTCTCCATGCATCCATTTTTCAGCGGGTACCCTATTTTGAAACCTGGACTGAAATGAAATATCTTTGGAGAATGGGTGGTCTATTGCAATTTCACATATAAAATAATTAAAATAGAAAAAGTTAATTTTTTACAATAATCTAATTAAATAAATATGCAATTATACTTATTAAATATAAACTACACCATATAAAAAACTTTATTATATTATAATATATTAATATTAAAGTTTTGATTAATTAAGTGTATAATTGGAATTATGACTAATTAAAAGCATTTTAATGTTATTAAAAAGATTATTTTCTAATAAAATAGTATATTTGATTGAATAATAATACGATATTTAGTTATTTATTTCAATTATCAAGTTTTAAGTATATTTGTATTTAATTAGTAATTAATTAATTATATAAAATAAATTGATAAACACTAATACATTACTAGTTAAATGATTACTTAATCAATTATAACATTACATTAGTAATTTAGTATATTACTTAATTAAATAATTAGAAATTTAATTAACTATAACATTACATTATAGATTTATAGTATAATTACTTAATTAATTATAACATTACATTATAAAAAAAATATTAGTTAATTAATTATAACATTTCATTATAAATAATAGTAAAATATTTAATTAAATGATTAAAAATTTAATTAATTATAATATTACATTAAAGATTTATAGTATGATTGCTTAATTTATTATAATATTACATTATAATATGATCACATAATTAATTATAACATTACATAATTATAATTACTTAATTAATTATGACATTATATTATAAACATTAGTAATTTACTATATTAGCACAATACTTATTAAATGATTAGAAATTTAATTAATTATAATATTACGTTATAAACAAATGATTACTTAATTAATTATAACATTTCATTATAAACATTAGTATAATATTTAATTAAATGATTAAAAATTTAATTAAATATTATATTATATTAAAGATTTATAGTATGATTACTTAATTCATTATAACATTATATTATAAACATTAGTAATTTATTATATTAGCACAATACTTAATTAAATGATTAGAAATTTAATTAATTTTAACATTATATTATAAATTAATAATATGATTATTTAATTAAATGATTACGTAATTAATTATAATATTCTATTATAAACATTAATATAATACTGAATTAAATGATTAGAAATTTAATTAATTAAAACATTAGTAATTTACTACATTAGTACATTACTTAAATAAATGGTTAAAACTAATTATAACATTACATTATAGATTTGAAGTATTATAGATTTGAAGTATGATTACTTAATTAATTATAATATTAAATTATAGATTTATAATATGATTGTTTAATTAATTTAATTAATTGTTTGTATTTTGGTTTTGATTGAGGAATTTTATGTGAATTGTGATGAATTGATTGAATTTAAGTGTTGCCTAGAGATTAGAGGATTTATGAGTCACATTGGACACAAATGAATGAGTAATCAAAATTTGTTACGGGTGTATTTGTTAACTTTTAAGGTATTTTTATCATTTTTTTAAACTAATAAGGGGGTAATTCATTTTTTATAGGGTACCCAAGAAAGGAACCAAAACCTAAAATATAGGTTTCGGTTCCTTGAATTTAAGAACATGTATTGTACAATTCTAATTCCGATTCCTTTTTTTGAGAACCTGTATTATATGATTCTAGTTCTAGTTCCCTTGAAAAATACAGGGCATCTAAAACCGCTCACCCTTATAATCTTAACCAAAAAAAAAAAAAAAAAAAAATTAATAAATATTAATCCAGTGCCAATTCATAAATATAACGAGTTAATCAACTTAAGTTATGTCACACGTCAAATTCACACTCTTCTACGCTGGCATGCAGCTAATCCTTCCTCATCTTACTCGCATTTTTACGCTGGCATGCAGCTAATCCTTTCTCAGCTTACTCGCTTTCATCAAATTCTCTCTCTCCCATGTGAGCACCGACAGCGCCAGCTGCACTTCATGGTTCATCACTACTCCTCTCTCATCCCCTGCACTCCATTCTCTCCTTTCCCCCGCCCAAAAACCTTAAATCCTGCCAATGATACTACGCCACATCATCAAACATTCAAACACGTTTCTCCAGCACTCGACACGTCTCTAAGCATACAATCATTCTAATACTATTTATACACGGAAACATTTCTCAACGCGTTTCTTTTATTTATTTTTTCCTTTTTCCCTCTGACTTTACTGATTTCCTTATATCACTGCGTTTTTAGTGCTTTCCCTCATCCTTTTGTTATTTTAATTCGTTCTCGGCTCAGCTTCTTCATTTCAATTCTAGTTCTAATTTCTACAACTCTCTCAACACAATGGCTAGAGCATTGCTCTTCATCGCTCTCTGCGTCCTCCCTGCTCTCGTCAGCGCCGGCCGCCCCAACAAGGACCCCTTCGAGGTACAAGGACGCGTGTATTGTGACGCTTGCCGTGCCGGTTTCGAGACCTCCGCCATCTCCTACATTGCAGGTGTGTGATGCATCTTATCGTAGTTTAGTGATGGATCTATTACTTAGATTGCTAGATCTACGCATTTCTACTTGCCTCTTTCTACTATTCCTAGGTTTTGCTCAGTATTCAGGCTAAATGCACACACCTTAACTGACCTCTATCTGCTCTTCCAAGGTTTTGCTCAGTATTCATGCTAAATGCACACACTTTAACTGACCTCTATCTACTCTGATTAGGTTTTGCTCAGTATTCATGCTAATTTCACGCACCTTAACTGACCTCTATCTACTCTTCCAAGGTTTTGCTCAGTATTCATGCTAATTGCACACACCTTCACTGTCAAACATGCTAAGTAACCGTACCCTGAGTTTCGCCGTGTGTAAGTGACCTAATGATAAGTACATAAATTAAGGTTTACTGTTAATTTATGTTATTAGATGTTAGATCTAGCTGCGGTGATTTACAACATGTGAGGTAATCATAATTAATCCTTAAAATAGTTTTATATTGTATCAAAGTATTTAAGAACTAATTAAAAGTAGAGTTGAACGAGGTATATTGTTTGTTAATAGTGTTTATATTGTTAATATAGGAGCCAAGGTTAGGGTGGAATGCAGTGATAGGAAGTCAATGCAGCTGGTATACAGCAAGGAAGCAACAACAGACTCCACTGGAACATACAAGATTCCTGTTAATGAAGACCATGAGGATCAGTGTTGTGACGCTATACTTGTAAGCAGCCCCCAGACTGACTGCAAAGTGGTCTCCCCAGGGCGTGATCGTGCCCGTGTCATCCTCACCGATTCCAATGGCATCGCCTCACGTCTCCGCTATGCCAATTCTTTGGGGTTCATGAAGGATAAAGCATTGTCTGGCTGCGCTCAGATCCTCAAGCAATATCAGGAGGAGGACGATGAGGACTAGAGATTGCATGTCAGTGGGTTTTTTTTTAATGCGTCTAATTGATTAATTAAGCTTTGTCTGCCCTGTTATTGTTATTATTACACCTATTATTATTTATTAATTTCTGGATGCTGTTTCTGTGTTTAGAGGATTGTTTATTTGTTGTTAATGAGACTCAACAATTATATACACGATGTCGCTTTTCTCATGGCCTGCACTTATTTATTTCTGCAATAAATCTATGTATTCAGAGTTTGAAGTTATCTATACCGGCATGCTTTGGATCGCATAATCTGTTGATGTATGTTTAATGGATTGCTTTGAAAATCTGCTTTGCTTATGTGATTGACAAGTTAACATTTACTAGGAGCTCTAGAATTACACTTTCAGGCTTGGTAGTCGGAGTGTGCTAAAACGATGTTGAGCTGTTCAAACAAAGTTTGATCAGTCTTTGATTCTGTTAAACTTTGATGTGTTTCTATGTTTGGTTTAAGTATTTTAATCAGCATTGTGTACACCTGTTGTTTAGATGTTTTGAATTTGATCCCCCTCATTGACGATAGACGGGTCTGAATTAATCTCATTGGTTAAATTTTGCTTGATCTTGTGGAATTTAAATCGAACATGCTACATATGACCTGTCTGTTTCATAAATTTTATAAATTGAATTTTGACAAAATGTTTTCATAAATAAAATTCTTTGCTATTGTGAATTCTTGCTGCCATCTATTTCTGCTGGGTTATTTGTCAAATGTCAGTTTAAGATAGAATGGTTTCTGTAATCTTCATTCTTGTTCTTTTGCTCCGTATCCTAGTCTAGTTATCTCCCCCACGAGACAGATTGCCGTTAAATCAAAATGTTATTCTTAGGGATGGGCACAAAGCCTGGTCCCGCGGGGACTCATTCTGATTCGGCCTCAAGGGAGTGGATTTTCCCCGAATCGTTTGGGCTTTGGGCCGGGATCGGGCCTAATATTAGCCCCTTCTGGGCCTAATATTAGCCCCAAAATTTGAGGACAGGCCGAGGCCGAGATAGGTCTTGCCCGGCTTGTATATATATATATATATATATAATAAATCATTATTTATATATATATATAATATGTTAATGCTATGAAGCAAAAGTTATACATTCGACATTATATATTATACATTGTATATTATATATGGTATATACTGTATAAGTATAATGTATATAACATATATATGATGTACATTATAATTTATACATAATATGCTATTATCTATAATCTTCCATTAATACATAATATATATGTAATATATTATTTGTTGTTTTGATTGATTATAATGAATCAATAAATCATTATAATTTTTTTTTTTTTTTTTTTTTTGTCCCTCATTGAATAATTATTTCAATTCTATTATCTAATTGCCTTTGTTATATTGTGATAGTTATTTATTTAGAATTTATTGTAATATATATGATAGTTATTTATTTAAAATTTATTATAATATATATGTATAATGTATCATATGTAATACATTATACCAATGTTTGAAAACCCAATCCGGGGTGAAACCCGGCAAAGTTTCTGGGTCCCAGGTGGACCGATTGACAAAAACTTTTAAAATTAAGCAAATACACCGCTAAAAATTACGTGTAAGTCCCTATAGGTTTGAACTTTATCAAACACACCCAAAATGCAAATCGACTGGCTACTGATTTGTGGTGATAACACCCCAGATGGAACCCCAATTATTCCTTAAGCTCATTTCCATTAAAATCTACTCAAGATTTGGCCGAAATAGGTTCGATTTCGATCAGATCTCACCGACACCGGCGTCGGTATTCCAGGCTAGATCTCATCGACACCGGCGTCGAAAACCCTCCCCATCACCCAGGAGTCACTCCCCTCTTCCTCTCGACCAAAACCCACCTCACCCTACCCCCGTTAACCTCGCCAATCGCCGGCAAAGTCGCATTGTTACCGCTGCCAGATTTGTTCGATTTCCGATCAATTTACTCACCAGAAATCAACGCCGTCACCACCATTGCATTCACCGGCACATACTCTTCAAAAGCCCCAACCTTTCAGCCATCGATTGTTCGCTGATCATCCTTCCAAATCTTAGGTTTGGGGTGAATCGGAAAAGTTAAACCCGGCCCGTTGAAGCCTCTAGGTCCCGGTTAAACCGGTCGGGCCGGCCCGGGTTTTAAAACACTGCATTATATATTAAAAAGACATTATATATGTTAATACTTATTACAATAATACATAATATTATACTGTTAATATATAATATATTTATATATATGTGTAATGTATTATAATTATCATTTTGATATTTGGATTCATTATAATCATTAATCAGGGGTTGGATGGATCCAACACTTGTTGAGAGTAGGCATTTTAACAAAAAAATACTAATATGTATAATTGTGGGGTGGGTCTTTTGGCAGCTCATGTTTTGAATCTTAATACTGTCATGTTTTGAATATTTTGATTATAAATCTGTCATATATTGTAATATATTATCAATTTAGTATGATAGTTTTTTTAATATTTAATATGTACATTATAGATTTAATTTTTTTTTTTAATGATATGGTCTTTATGTTTAATATGTATATTATATATATATATATATTGTTGGTATATATAATTTGGAGAAAGGGATAATAAAACTAATAAGGATACAAAAAGACAGAAAACCCCCAAACGGGAAATTCGGGGAATCCTCGAATTCCCCGTTTGGGGAACGGGCTTTTTTCGGGGATTCCCTGAATTCCCCAAACGGGCTTCGAGCTAGGATCGGGGAATCCCCCCGGGCTTTCAAGCCAGGGCCAGAGACAGGGGTCCTCGGCCCATGCCCATCCCTAGTTATTCTTAAAAAGTGTTGAGATGAGTTGAATTAAATCGAATTGGATTAAATTCTCAAAAATGCGCTTGACAAAATATCTGAAAAGTATATTAGAGTTTGACAAAATGTTGAATAGTTGTTTAATACATTTTTTTTAAGGTTTTTATGACAAAATAGTTGTTTGGTATATTTTTTGATAATATTTAAATTATTTTTTTAATCTACTACATTTGTTAATTTAGTTAAACATTCCTACAATAAAAGTTTAAAAATTAACTAAAACACACAGCCACCCAAGAGGATAGTCGGTTGTTGGCCACCACTGTCGAACGATAGTTGACATTCGTCAGAACGGCGTACGACTGGTTGGATCTGATCAGTCGTACGCTGATATGGTTGTTTGTGGCCAAATCGATAGCTAGATCTGGTCGTTGCTAATGGCCAGATCTCTGGCCGTTTCTGACCAGATCGACGAACAACCAACCAAATCCGACCGGTCGTACGTCGTTCTGGCCACGCCTGTTGGCAGTAACTGTTGATGGAAACGACGGTGGTGGTCTTGGGTAGATTAATCTTCATATTAGAATGAGAGAAAAATGAGAGAGAGAGCTGTAGAGAAAGGCGAGAAAGAAAAATGTTTTTAGTTTAATAGAGTTGGAAAAATATTTTCAATTGAATAGAGTTGGATAATATGAAAACAAGTCCCTCCCTCTTTTTATTTTTAGACAAAAAAATCTTATTTGAGTTGGATTAATTTTCAAATTGGATTGGTCTAATAAATAAACAAAACACATATCTTATTTTTTAATCCATATAGGATAACATGATAATGATCCAAAATAGTATAACAAACATACCCCCAGTTTTTCAATTTATGTCTCGTCAAGAGTAACACGAACTGGTCGTTAAACGGTTGATGCCAACAAGTGATCCAATTAAGGGCCTAATAGTTTATTACTCATCTGATAGTTATGAAAAAGTCGACTATAAGCCTTCTAGGTGCACATAAGCACTTGTTTTACTTTTGCCAGAAGGGAGAATATATATATCAACACCGGAGTTTATCATAAATGATCTGATTCAATTCTGCATTCGTCCATTCTATTACTTTTAACCCCGAAGATTTTTAACTGTTCAGTTATATATACTTAAAATTAGGAAACGAATGGGTAGCTAATTTGCATTGTTCAGAAGGTTACTTATGAGGAGAGTTTGTATGCCATATCGTAATACTGTATATCAATAGCTTCATGCCTCTGAAATATGCCACTGCAAAAGAAAGCAACATCTGAATCAAACATAACTAACTGATAATATTTTATCGATAGAGCTGCCAAGGCTTTAGCTTAGTAGAACAATGATCGATGAAGAGATTCAGTTTTCAATGACAGAAACTATGTTAATGTCTCGTCTTCTCCTCTAAATTCTGTTTACAGCAGTTTAATTCTTGGACTGTTTGAATTATATTCCGAATGAAATTTTTCTTAAACTGCGCAAAAGAAATAAAAGAGAAAGTCAAGCGGAGAAGACAAAGACAGCTGAAAAACAGACACATCAAACGTAGTTGGGTAGACAGAACAGAATCATGTGAAAGTATATTCTTTAGCCCAACCGCACAACAATTAACTTTCACTGTATGCTTTAGAATTTGGACCCCAGAACTTTCGAGTCAAGATCTGAAATGAATTAGGTGGAAGCATTTGGAATTGTATATGCATGACATAAGCACGTGTTATATCTAAAACCCAACAACACCATTCACAATTTTGGAGTCGGAGTTAGGTGGTAGTCTTATTTGGAGACTCCGAAAGGTTGCTTTTGTTTACTAAATTTTATTTAATTTTGTGTTCAACAACTTACCAGTATTTCGTCCCTATAACTCCATCAAAGGCTGTTTAAAAAAAAAAAAAAAAAA